>NC_087224.1:16003016-16013016 GCF_015104395.2 Macrobrachium nipponense | reverse complement strand
ATGTCACACAACCTGGTCATGTGAATTGTAGTACCTGTAAAACATGCTGTTATATATGATGAAATGCAGTTAAAAAAGATAATGCTTATAAGAATCACTGATAGTATGACAAAACGATGAGGTCCTTATCAGGCAAGAATCTGACTGACACGTAAAAGTGACGAACAAATACAGTGTAAGATGGTTATTTTATTTGTTAAGAAGACCCTGTTTTTTAAGAAGACTGCTATCGCTCTTAGCCCTAAAACACCATCCCATCGGAAACTTTCAACCCAGCACCCTGAGGAGAAACAGGTTGAATTGCTAAACCAGGTTATTGGTCGAGACACTGTGTCACTTGACCAGTACGTGACTCTTGGTCAAGGAAATTCAGCTGTGAGAACTTAGACCTAGCACCGAATGCAAGGCTTGACCAGCCATTAACCTTTAGGGCCATTTAACTTGGCGTGGAATCATTTTATGCGAATCTGTGAAGGCCAGGATTAAAGAAATGTAGGCCTATTGTGAAAGTGTCAGACTCATCCCCTGACATGGCTTTGTTTTAAAAAAAACTTGTGACCAATTTCTGCCTGTTCATGTTACCCTGGAATCGGTAGAATTTTGCCTGGCGTTTTGTTCACTGGCTTTACCCTGGAGAGGTTAGTTGGCCTCCACACAGCTAATACTTGTTTGAGTAAGTTTCTGTACCATGATGACTTGTTTAAAATTGCCATTCTGTAGTCAGCAGTATCTGTTTTGTTTAGTATTTATAAAGATTGTTGTGCACAAAGGAGTGGCTGTAAAAATGTGGAATTCTCTTCTCGTAGGTACCAGTCTCCTCTCAGTACTATACAGAAGTCCTGTATGGCTTGACCAGTTGAACATTACATAAACAGCGTACTATATTGTTAGGAAACCCTCCCATAAAGGAACTCCCATGCTTTGGAGACATCCTTTAGGACCTAAGCAGTAGCTGTCCAGTTCTGAATCAGGGTTCCTTAGGTCCTGCAAGATGTTAGTTTTCGGTTTGTCTTGTGTTTCTTTATGCAAGTCACATTTGATCTCAAACCTAAAACCAGACTTCACACGATGACACATATTCAAATTCATTATTTTCTTACAGCATTAATAATAATAATAAAATCCCGATAGGATCTAATCTAGCTTGTCCTTCCCGGGTGACAGTAGGCAAGACATGACACAGCCACCCACCCTGTGCAAACTGGCTTGTCCACCCTGGGTGTGAGCGGGATGTCTGTCCGCCACGGGTTGGGGCGGGGTAAATAAGATGTCGAAAGAGTAAGGGAGACAGCTGCGCCGGGTTCCAGAGCGGCCTACGCGCTACAACAAGCTCGTGATGATAATGATAATAATAAATAATAATAATAATAATATTGTAATTTTGTTTGGTCAAATTCTTCAGCATTACTGCACGAACGTTGCCTCGCCAGCGGGGTGCGCTGGAACTGGACCATTAGTCGTAAATATTGAATGTTTACAGTCGAATCAGCAGATATCTATTGGGAGCTGCAGAGAGAGAGAGAGAGAGAGAGAGAGAGAGAGAGAGAGAGAGATCACCTTATCACTTTTCCACCTGAGCAGAACTCGTGACGAACAGCCGACGCCGGAATTGAACATTAAAACGCGTTATCTGTGACGGAGGCGACATTCCCATTGTGCGAAGCCGACCGCATTTGCCGTTGCGTAATTCTTTATAGCCCTGATTGGGGAGTTCGATGTTGTTGGTGGGATGGAATAAATTCCCCCGTTAACATTCGCCTTCTACGGGTCTCTCTCTCTCTCTCTCTCTCTCTCTCTCTCTCTCTCTCTCTCGATAGTGCGAAGGAATGAGGATGGATTAGGTTTTTCATTTTTTTGCCTCTTAAATCTTGCATGCGCTAATTACCCACACAGAGAATTAGGCAACTTGTTGGTAAGATCTTTTGGGTAGGAGAGAGAGAGAGAGAGAGAGAGAGAGATGTCCTGGGTTAGATTGAATGAGGTCAAGTTTCATTGCTTTCTGTTAAATAACTGCAAAAAAAGCCAGGCAGTCCCATTCTATAGAATGGCACTGGTGACATATCTGCAGGATTACTGGACTGGGTGGCTGGCTCCTCTGTGGTCAGCCCTGGGTACTTACCAATTGCTGATCTCATTTATGACTGGATGGACTTGGTCAGGGTATCTTAACCCTTTGATGACCCCAGACCCCAAGTGAATCGCCCAGTGTGGTTCCATATCCTTTTTGCTTAAGTCCACTTAAATCCTCTTTATTGACAATATAACTTAATATACTCAGTTTAATACATGCTTGAGGCATGATTAGCTAGTATAGAACATACAAGAAAATCTAAAGCATTTATAGTTTTATATAGTTGTCTATTTACAAAATGTACCCATGCCAACATTGACACATTAAAATCAAATGTTCTTGTTAAGAACACCCGGACTAGATGATTATCAGAGGTGACTCCCTGTTTTATTATTATTATTTTTATTTATTTTTTTTTTTTTTTTTTTTTTTGGCTCTCACAGTCCTCCAATTCGACTGGGTGGTATTTATAGTGTGGGGTTCCGGGTTGCATCCTGCCTCCTTAGGAATCCATCACTTTTCTTACTATGTGCGCCGTTTCTAGGATCCCACTCTTCTGCACGAGTCCTGGAGCTACTTTAGCCTCTAGTTTTTCTAGATTCCTTTTCAGGGATCTTGGGATCGTGCCTAGTGCTCCTATGATTGTGGGTACAATTTCCACTGGCATATCCCATATCCTTCTTATTTCTATTTTCAGATCTTGATACTTATCCATTTTTTCCCTCTCTTTCTCTTCAACTCTGGTGTCCCATGGTATTGCGACTCAATGATTGATACTTTTCTTCTTCACTTTGTCAATCAACGTCACGTCTGGTTCTATTTGCATGTATCACCCTATCTGTTCTGATACCATAGTCCCCAGTTAGGATCTTTGCCTGATCGTTTTCTATCACTCCCTCAGGTTGGTGCTCGTACCACTTATTACTGCAAGGTAGCTGATGTTTCTTGCACAGGTTCCAGTGGAGGGCTTTTGCCACTGAATCATGCCTTTTTTTGTACTGGTTCTGTGCAAGTGCCAGGCATTCGCTTGCCATGTGGTTTATGGTTTCATTTTTCGTATTGCACTTCCTACATATGGGAGAGATGTTATTTATTTCCGTCTATCGTTCTTTGAACATATCTGGTTCTTAGGGCCTGATCTTGTGCCGCTGTTATCATTCCTTCAGTTTCCTTCTTTAGCTCTCCTCTCTGTAGCCATTGCCATGTGTCATCGCTCGCTAGTTCTTTAGTCTGTCTCATCCCTTGTCTTATATATTCTGGGGGTCTTCGTTACTTTTATTTAGTCCTTCTTCCCCATGCAACTCTTAGCCCACTCGTCTTCACTGGTTTTCAGATATTGCCCCAGTGCTCTGTAATACTTTTGTCATGGGAATCATGGCTACTACGAAGAGTAGTGGGGACAGTGAGTCGCCCTGGAAGATCCCTCTCCTGATATTAACCTCTGCTAGTCTTATTCCAGAGCTTGTAAGTATTGTATTCCAGTTGCGCATTGTATTTTTGAGGAAGCTGATGGTGTTTTCCTCTGCCCCATATATTTTCAGGCATTCTATTAGCCATGTGTGTGGTATCATGTCAAAGGCTTTCTTATAGTCTATCCATCCCATGCTTAGGTTGGTTGTCCTTCTCCAACTGTTCTTCATTACCATTTTGTCTATCAGGAGCTAGTCTTTTGTGCCCCTGCACTTCCTTCTGCAGCCTTTCTGTTGGGGGGGGGGGGGGGGGGGGGGGAGTGGAGGCTGGTGTTTGTCTACCTCTAGGTAGTTGTATACCCTTTCACTGATGATACCTGTTAGTAACTTCCACATTATTGGTAGGCAGGTGATAGGCCTGTAGTTACTGGCTATATTTCCCTTACTCTTGTCTTTTTGTACTAAGGATGTTCTTCCTGTGGTCATCCATTTGGGTGCATGGTGATTTGAGATACAATGCTGGAGTTGTTCTGCTATTCGTGGGAGTAGGGCCTTGAAGTTTTAGAGCCAGTATCCATGGACTTCATCGGGACCTGGGCTTTCCAGTTTGGCATTTTCTTCAGTTGGTGTCTGACTGTGTCTTCGTGATGTCTGTGAATCTTTGTTTTATTCTCCCTGTTTCTTCTTCCTTGACTTCCTGGAGCTATGTTGCATGTTTGTTGTGTGATACCGGATTGCTCCATATGTTTTCCCAGAGTCTCTTACTTGGTTCGGCTTCAGGAATTTCTGTGTGGTTGTCTTCCCCTCTTAGTTGGCTGTATAGTCTTTTCTGGTTCGTTCTGAATAGTTTGTTCTCTTGGTATCCCTTATTCCTGTTCATGTACCGTTGGATCTTATGTGCTTTGGCTTTAAGCCTCTGTTTTACATCTTCTATTGTGTTGTTTAGTCCCCTCTATTGTACTTTGTATTTCTCGTTGAGCTCCTCCCTTGTTTTCTTGCTTCTTAGCCTTTTTTCTGCCATCTCTTTCAGTTTACTCAAGTCAGATCTCATCACCATGATTTGCTTTTCCAGGTGCCTTTTCCAAGGAGGTTGCTGTTTTGGTTTCTGTGGGGTTGGTTGTGCTGGTGGTGTTGGTGTTCGAATCCCCATCAGTTCTGCTACTAATCTTGCTCCTGCATATGCCAAGATATTTGTTTCTGTGATACTGGTGGTGTGTATTATGCCCCTTTATTTCATTGACTTCACTTGTTTTCTCCCTTAATTTCTTGGTGTTGTAGGCTTTCATGGAGGGGATCTTTGTTCTCTCTATATCTGGCTCCATCCATTGTCTAATCTTTTCTACCCATTCCGTCCTCTCTGTTTCTTCGTGTGTCGTTGTTTGATACCTCATCATCCCTGTCGTCTTCTGTGGCATCGTCTCTCAGTTCGTCTTCGTGTAATTCGTTGTCGTGTGACATTTCCCTTTCCAGTTCATCTCTTTCTGGTGGGGGGAGCCAGTTCTTTTTCTTTATGTTCCTTACTTGGTCTGCCAGCCTCTGCTCTGTTTGAGGGGTGTTATTCCTCTCATTCCAAATGTTGACCAACCTTCTTCTATATCCTCTTTCCGTCGGGTTGCTTCTGATGTAGCATCTCCATATTTCCTTATTTTCTTCTCTTGTCCATTTCTTCCTTTGGTTTGCTTCTGTAGCTCCAATCTCAGGCTGTTGGTTATCATGTTGCTGGATGACGACCTCCAAGTATCTGACCGTCTTCCCCTTCAATTGGGTTGAATACCTGGCTGCCGGACGAAGCTCCTCTGTTGCCAGAGGTTCCATTTACGTCGTTGTCGTTTATTCCTTCATTTGTTAACATCATTGCTGAGTTTTGCTATTTAACCCATAGCTGGACCCTACTCCATCAGGGATAGGTACTAATTTACAGCTGAGTAGACTGAGGAAATTATGGTGAAGATCCTTTCCAATGGAATCAACGCCGAGGAGAGCGGTCACCCATCCAACGACTGACCAGCCCCAATGTTGCTTAACCAGTTCATTGCCGACCTAACCCACTCTGCCACGGCGCCACATATTATTATTATTATTATTATTATTATTATTATTATTATTATTATTATTTTTACAAGGTATGTTCTGTGACTTGTAAGTTTGTCAAGTTTTTCATATTTTTTAGATCCACTTACTTTTGCAAGCGTTGAATTCGAACGGGGTGTGTGTAATATAACCTTATATTACACATACCTCTCTCTCTCTCTCTCTCTCTCTCTCTCTCTCTCTCTCTCTCTTGTTGGCACTACAGATAAAGCAATCTCGCTTCAGCCTGACAAACGGGGAAGCGAATCCCACCTAGAAAGGAGAGTTTGTGTTGTATTTTGATTTTGGATTCAGTGCTTACAGAAGTGAATGTATCCAGGAGAGGGTGACAATATCAACATGTTAAGAGATCTTTGTGGCTTAATGTTGCAAAAAAAAAAGAACATTTACCACAATGATAATAATAGTAGTAGTAATAATGATTTATTGCTAACCTGACGACCTGTTTTGTCTATAGTATTTTTAGTTCATCCTGAGATAAAGTATGATCCGAATTAGTCTGACTTTTGTCTGTACGTCGTTTGATGCAAAGGTTTCAAGTTGGTGTAAATGGTAGGTCGGTCGTTCCCAAGGGTGAGATAATCAAGACATTGTTAAAATAAGGTTGGTCCATCTGAAAATCATCTCAAAAACTGCTGGACCAGAAGGCCAAATTTGAATGAAAGTTTCCATACGTAGGGTAGGGTCGAGTTTGTTCAAGCCTTTGTTCCTGGGCTTTGGAGGAAACAATATTGATCTGAAGTTTTTTTTTAATTAAAATGTATACAGGAAATCGTTCAAACTTTTCTGAAGTATAAGTAGGGTACAGTCGAAAACATTCATTACGTAAGCAAGGTAAACAACATTTGACGAAATGTTGCCCCGCCCATCCACCACACAAACTCATTCACCTTATTCCATCAGCTCTGAAACCCATGGCAGTCAATAATGGCTAGCAGAATTTGGAATCTTCCCCGTGGTTGCAAAACTGCATTTGTCTTACGACTTGCAACTTTTTACAGTCAAGAGAAAGCCCGTGGCCATGACAAAGACTTTATGAATGGCGGAATGATACATAGATGTGGGTGGGGTATCTGTACTAGCGTAGTAATACTACTGTAGTAATAGCAGTAATATATATGAATTAAACGTTTAGGCCAACTGCTGGGATCCTTAAGGATCATTTAGCACTTCTTGCAACTACTCGAGAAATGAGTTTTTATAGCCAGAAGTTAAATTTTCTAATCCAGCAATGCCCATGATAGCCTTCAGTGTTATCCTGAATTATAACGAGGCCAAAGTGGGTGGAGCCTCATGAAGTCATCATTCTGACGATAATTATTGATGAAGGTTCAAAGCCAAAATGCGGTAACGGCTATTTTTTTTTTTTTTTTTTTTTTAGTAAATAGGTAGATAGCCAATAAATAAAATTGCTTGACATTGGATATAGCAGTTATCAAATCAAGCTTGTCTACTACGTTTTTGAAAATTACCAACTATTCCCTACATCTTGTCAATCTGATTGTGACCTATAAAGTAGACTGTAATTTCTTAGGAAACTTATTTTGGAGTTAGACTAATAATCGAAGTGTTTTTGTATTTATTAACATATTTTGTTGGTTTGTTCATTATGACAATTATCAGTGGAGAGGTTTCAGAGTTCATAAAGGTGTACTGCTTTGCTTGTATTTACATTTTTGTCATTGTTGCCAGAGGTCTAGCCTTCGTTACGTATAGCCAATCATCCATCGAGAAAGAGGGAAGAAATGCTGTCATAAGTTACGTAACGAGTGCGTTCGAAACCTTTTCTCTGAGTAAGTTGGCCCGTCTTCAAAAAAGGTCACTTTTACATTATAAGTACCAAATTTATTCAACCTACGTAATGCAGAATACAGTCAAAATTTATGAGTAGATATAATGTGTATTCTGAATAAGCGTTATATTTATGAAATGCATAGATAAAAAGTTATTGCGAAAAAACCGTGTTACAGAGGCTCTGAATCTCATAGTAGGCGCCTCACAGGGATATGTTGACATTGTGCATCATTTTCAGAAAAGCCTCATTGGAGATTTAGAAGAAATTTAGTTACACAAATTGCTGTACTCACTCCACAGCATGAGGTGTATTTGAAAAAGTTGCTACCTTTCTGCAACGTTTGGGCGCCCTATCTGACCCCTTGACATATTATAGTTTTCATTTTTTCTCTTCAAGGAAACCGACATTATGCGAATTATATGAACTTTTCTGCTTTCGACTTCCAGCGGATAAAATACAGTTTTGTTAAACATTTTGCTGCGAGAGCTTTATAAATGTGTGACGCTCGCGTTTCAGACGTAGAATTTGCTCGCGTTATTAAAGCATTTATAAAATTATGCTGCCCAGGACGTTTATTTAGCGAGGACTTTAATAACACTAAAGAATTATAACGTGTATATTTATATTTTCATGTTCACGGTGTTTTGAATTAGTGTATTCCGTCATGTTGTTGTTTGAGATATTAGATGCTTTTTGGTTTTTTTAAATATATTTTTGAAGCAGTTTCTTTTTTGCATTGTGGCATTTTTAGTTTGATTTTTAGTCTTTTTACTCTATTTTTTCTCGTATTCTTCTATCCCACTAGTTATATGTTACTGTGAATTACCATTTGGACAAATGTTATAGTTTGAAAATTTAGACGTCACTTGTTTAAAAAAAGATTTGTTTTATTTTATTCTTACCGACTTTTTCGTATTGCGATCTTTGGAACATATCAATATAAGTTAAGTTTTTCTATTCAATCTTATTTTTCCACATTCAGGTCAGATGCAACAGTAAATGTCCCCCTCCCCTAACCCACCCACCACCCACCCACACCCTCCAAAAAAAGAAAAAAAAAGAAAAAAAAAAACTTGTCATTTTTATTTGGCTTTCATTCCCGTGTCGGTAGTTGTTAGAAGGCGAATTGTGGGGGCGCGCATGCGCGCATGCTCTTGTTTGTTATATTTGGTGGATGAACACCCAATATATATGTAGATGGCTCACATGATTCATGAATATTAAACAGCCAACAGAAGTGAAAGCAATGATGTCAAATTGCCTTCAGCATCGGAATTTCAAACAATGAAAGACATTGCAGAGTATACGCGGGGCGCCTCTCATACATACTAATACTTATATAAATGTGGAAGGTAAATGTTAATCTCTGCTTAAATATCAGAGCTGTGCGCTTCCCCCCTTTCTCATTAATCACGGGATTACTGCTATGACTAACCTCTAATGAATGTCATTAGCTTGGGTAAATAGAAACCTCGTTTGGGCTGCCCTTTTTTTTTTTTTTTTTTTTTTTGAGACGCGTGATGTGTTAACAGAAGCTAAGAGAGGTTTGAAACTTGTAGGGAGGGAATGATTTTTGTTTTTATAACAGGTTAGTTTTGCTTTGACGTTTTAGATGATCGCGAGAAAAAACCGTTAGGGACGTATACAGGCTATAATTACTGTTTTTGAAAAGTGACATGCGTTGGTACGTTTTATTGTTATCCAAAATATAAGTGCATCAGTTATAAATTGTTGTAAGAAAATATAAGTACATTAGTCATAAGTTGTTGTCAGAAAGGTAAGCACATTAGTTATAAATTGTTGTCAAAAATATTAGCACATTAGTCATAAATTGTTGTCAAAATATAAGTACATCAGTTATAGAATGTTGTAAAAACTATAAGCACATCAGTTATAGAGATTGTTGTCAAAATATAAGCATATGAGTTATAGAGATTGTCAAAATATAACCACATCATTTATAAATTGTTTTCAAAAGTATAAGCACATCGGTTATAGAGAATTTTGTCAAAATCTAAGTACATTTGTTATAGAATGTTGTAAAGAATATAAGCACACCAGTTATAGAGATTGTTGTCAAAATATAACCACGTCAGTTATAGATTGCTATCAGAAATATAAGCACAATAGTTATAGACGGTTGTCAAAAATATAAGTATATCAGTTATAAATTGTTGTCAAAAGTATAAGCACATTAGTTGTGAATTGTTGTCAGATATATAAGTACACCCTATAGAGATTGTCGTCAGAAAAATAAGCACATCAGTTATAAATTGTTATAAAAAATACAAGCACATCAGTTATAGATTGTTGTCAGAAATATAAGCACATTAGTAGTTGTCAGAAATAAAAGCACATAGTTATAGATAGTTGTCAGAAATAAAATCACATCAGTCATAGATGGTTGTCAAAAATATAAGTACATCAGTTATAAATGGTTGTCAAAAATATAAGCACATCAGTCATAAATGGTTGTCAAAAATATAAGCACATCTATTATAATTTATTGTCAAAAATATAAGCACGTTAGTCATAAATTGTTGTCAAAAATACAAGCACATATTATAAATTGTCGTAAAAGATATAAGCTCATTGTTGTCAAAAATATATGCACATCAGTTATTAATAAGAAAC
>NC_087224.1:15998016-16000516 GCF_015104395.2 Macrobrachium nipponense | reverse complement strand
TGTCATAATCACACAGAAATACAGTGGACCCCCGTTTCACCTATTCGCGGATTTTTTTTTTTTTTTTTCTGTGGAACCATGGAAAATTTGTCTATTCGCGGATTTTTCTGTGGAACGTATTTCCAAATAATTGTCTGAATTTTTGCCTATTCGCGGATTTTTCTGTGAAACGTATCTCCAAATTATTCACGGAAAATCTGCCTATTCGTGGATTTTTTGTGAAACGCAAATAATTGTCAGAAAATTTGCCTATTCGTGAATTTTTCTGTGGAACGTATTTCAAAATTGTTCTCTGGAAATTTTCGGATTTTTTTCATAGAGCAATATTCGCTAATTACTGGATTTTCACATTATTTTCGTGGCTGAATATATGATATGTATTTGGTATTTGAACTATTGAAATAAGGCAGTTATAAGCATTTCTAGAGGGGTCTTAAGCATTCAGGGATTTTAGCTATTGGCGAGTGGTTGTAGCATCTATCCCCAGCGAAGACTGGGTGTTGACTTTATTTATTATCAATGAATAAGTCTCTACCTCGGAAAACAACAACTTCTTATGCCAATCTATTTACTTTTCTCCAGGCCAGTACGAGCCTTTTGTAAATAAATAGCTGTAAAGTAACGAGTTGAGTTTCTTGCGACCTATTCCTCTAGATTAAATATTCATATAATTAATATTTTAGTTTTAAATACCTAAATACAATTAATGATTTTGTGTGTCTGCTATTAAGTACTCTTCCCCCAAGGAATTTCTTGCGTTTGAGTATGTCTGTATGTTGTTATACTTCTGGAGTCCTGCGCACAACCATCGCGGTGCACTGTAAGCATTACCTGAGGTTCTTTGCATCGTGTATTCTGCCGCTAGCTGCAATCTCATTAGTTTCTTTTACTGCACCTCCTTTCATATTCTCTTCCATCTGACTCTTCACCCTCTCCTAACAGTTGACTCAAAATGCAACTGTTACACCTTTTAAACCTTTTACTGTCAATTTCTGTTTCAGCACTGAATGTACTCATAGGTCCCAGTGCATGGCCTTTGTCCCTAAATTCTGTATTCAGTTCACATAGAATCATTTGCTTATTCAGTAATGAGTTAACGTCATGATTTTCACGAGCGAATTTGACACGCTGTGTTTCCTCTAGGTAGTTTAAAGCCACATATTTTTGTCTGATGTCATTGATATATCATTGAGAGAGATGTCCATCTGTTTCAGACTTATATGGAACAGAAATTGAATATGTTCTTGATCTATTATTATAACAGCTTCTGTGCATTAATGGGTTCATAACCACAAAATTCTTAGCATATGTTTTTTGCTGATACTTCCTGGATTTTCAAATTCATCCAAATTTAGTTTTAAAACAAATTTGACCTTCTTAATGGTTGTATAGTAAAGTAACATCAAGCTGTGAAGATGATATAGATAGTGTTGTTGATATTTCTGCTTAAGAAGCTATTTTTTAAGTTTCAGAACCAGTTCTGAAAAAAGAATTAAGCTGATTTTCTTATATTTTTTTTACTTTAAATGATTAATATAGGCCTATCTCTGGCACTTTCTTGTCATCAGTGCCAATACTTGACCTGAGAATCTCATTTCGACAACTTTGGCACAACAGTTTCACCCTTTAGTGAAAATTGATTTTAAATAAATCCCTTTAAATAAAAATCCCTTTTAATGAAATTCCAGTTCAATATAAATCCCTTTTGATGAAAATTTCTTTAAATAAAAATCCCTTTTAATGAAAATTCCTTTAAATAAAAATCCCTTTTAAATAAACACCCTTTTTCATAAAATTTCTTTAAATAAAAATCCCTATTATTGAAAATCCCTTTCGATATAAATCCCTTTTGATAAAAGTACCTTTAAATAAAAATCCCTTTTAATAAAAATTTCTTTAAATAAAAATCCCTTTTAATGAAAATCCCTTCTAGCAAAAATACCATTTTAATAACAATCCCTTTTAATGAACATCCATTTTGAAGAGAATCCCTTTTACTAAAAACCCCTTTTTATATAAATCCCTTTTAGTAAAAATCCCTCTTAACAAAAAATTTTTTTTAATAAAAACTTATTTTAATAAAAATCCTTTTAAATGAAAATTCCTTTTAATAGAAATTCATTTTAATAAAAAAAAAAAGACCTTTTATTGAATTTATCTTTTGATAAAAATCCCTTTTGATAAAAATCCAGTTTAATGAAAATACCACTGGATAAAATTACCTTTTCATAAAAATCCCTTTTATTAAAAACTTTTTAATGAAAATTCCTTTTAAAAATATACCTTTTAATAAAAAAAAACCATTTTAATAAAAATTACCTTTTAATCCGTTTAATCCCCTTTAATAAAAATCCTTTTTAATGAAAATAATTTTTAATAAAAAAAACTTTTTATAGAAATCTTTTTTAATAAAAATTCCTCTTAATAAAAATCATTTTTAATGAAAATCCCTTTTAAAAATATACCTTTTAATGAAAAAAAGCCATTTTAATAAATAGTC
>NC_087224.1:15985516-15995516 GCF_015104395.2 Macrobrachium nipponense | reverse complement strand
TTATTATTATTATTATTATTATTATTATTATTATTATTATTATTATCATTATTATTATTATTATTATTATTATTATCAAGAGGTGGATGAAAAACCGCCAGCAAACATAAGCAACAGCGCATGATGGCGAACTTGAAATCATAGATTGGAATTCAGGAATATTTCAAGGGCCAGTGGTACCTGCCAATTCCATTCCAGGGATTAGTCTCGGCAAGGAATGGATATGAGGCGGCCTGAAAACTGAAGTTTGAGAAGTTTCACGTGGCGCGTGCCCTCTCCTCCCCTCCCCCTCACCCCCCACCCCCCTCCTGCTGCTGCTGCTGCTGCTGCTGCTGCTGCCCGGGCCATAGACTGACACATAATTTGGAAAGTTAAAACTTACACAACTCGGTTGATTAGATGTCATGGAAGTTCGTCTTTCTGGGATTCTTGCCGAGGAGGAGGTTTTGGGTTTTGATAGACTGCGGTTTTTCTGCCTCGTCGAAGCATGTCGGTGGGCTTAAAGGTTTCATCTTTCATTGGAGGCTTTTAGGCTTTCAAAGTAGTAGTTGTGGTAGTGCATGTATCTCTCGTGGTTAATGGATCACATGCAAGTATTAAGCCGGTATGTATCCACCTTTGGACTCTCGGACAAAGTTGACCAAATTGGAAATCTTTGAGAGACTTCTGAACCATTTCCAAGCAAGCGGTCCTAAAAACAATTTCGACCAGAGATTAGTGATGCAGGACGAGACATACAGGTCCGCCATATTGGACTTGAGTCAAAATGAAAAGCAAATGGTATGAATTTTTGAGCATGTTTTTCTAATAAATATATAGCTATGAACAGCAGAAGAAGCATTGTGGGTCTGTTGCTTTGCGTTGAAATTTTGACTCTAGTCCAGCGTGGTGGACCCAGCCTCGTCCTGGATCATTAATCTCTGGTCGAAATGGTTTAAAATCAGCTTGGAAATGACTCGGAAGTCTCTCAAAGATTTCCAGTTCGGTCAACTTCCCTCGGGTGTCAAAGTTCGTCGCACCACCCTTGTAGACAGCTTGCGTGTACCCAAGGTGGCCATGTTTTTGACTGTTTTGAGACGGGCCGACGTAGTGCCTTCCAAAGCTGTTATGGATGGTGTTCACATATGCGTAATTCGTTATTTTTTTCTGACCGTGTCGTCATACTTGTGTGTAAGTATTGTAGTCATAAAAGTGGTTGTATTGCTCATTCGCAAAATAAATTCGAGCTACAAATGTCCTTTAATATCTAATTCGCTCTACCTCGGACGAAATTATTATCAACTAAAAATTCCCCTTCGGTACATATATGAAAATATATCAATTCCGAGATAGAGCGAATTAGATATTAAAGGACATTTGTAGCTCGAATGATTTATATGAATCACAGTGATGTGATAATTATTCATAACATGGCTACGTTCGTCAAACGTTCGAATTGGCTAACATGGTAGAGGGGGTTTCATATCGATTCTTATCACGAAAAAACCGAGTTCGACGGTGATTTGTAAAGTCAGAATCAGTATAAACTTATAGCCTCACTGTTAGCCGAACCGTTAACGTCAATGTCGTCTTGATTTCGTGTCTGTCCGCTGGACGATGGTTCGATCCCATGAGTGGATGAAATTATTATCAACTAAAAATTCTCCTTCGGTGCATATATGAAAATATATCAATTCCGAGGTAGAGCGAATTAGATATTAAAGGACATTTGTAGCTCGAATGATTTATATGAATCACGGTGAAGTGATGATTATTCATATATATATATATATATATATATATATATATAGATATATATATATATATATATATATCTATATATATATATATGTACACATATATATAGATAGTATATATATATATATATATATACATATATATATATAAAAATATATATATATATATATATATATATAATATATATATATATATATATATATATATATATATATATATATCCGAATACAAGAAGGTCGGTTGAAGCACCTCCTTAACTTTCACAAAGCCTTGTATCTCTCTCTCTCTCTCTCTCTCTCTCTCTCTCTCTCTCTCTCTCTCCCCCATTACCCATCCTTCCTTCTATCAATATCGCTCCTTTATTTGAGACCTAGTGTAATTAGCCGAGTGTCTAGAGGTATGCAATCTTCATTAGTGCGTCTGACGTGGGATGGTTAATTGCCCTGTCAGTGGAGGAGGCCCGATGCGCTGCATATTCTCTGAAATATATCTGGAGGATATGTATCGGCTCCGGGATGAGCCGTCAGGGGTCACCTGCAGGTACACTTCAAACGTGACCTGGGCCCCCACTTGGCGCCTAAATACACCCTTTAGGTGTTGCGCGTTCGTGAAGGATCTTCTTCTTCTTCTTCTTCCTCTTCTTCTTCTTCTTCTTGCGAGTAGTTTATCCAATCAGCGGAGGGTGGGTGGAGGAGACGGGAAACGTTGGCATGCTATTTAGGTTTCGTGGGTCGTCTTTGATCTGTTTTTCCTTCCCTTTTTTGAGAGTTTGTCTGTCAGTAGCTACGTTTAGCCCAAGTGCCGATACCTAGTTTCAAATGCACCGTTTTTAGGGGTCGTTTCTTCGGCGCAGATGAGCTTTCCGTACAGCGTATAATGCCGTATGGCACACTCTGCCACGGTCCATAGGCGGCGTATGTTGTTGGCACTTACAGCAGTGCCAGGCTCACGATCGTGGTTAGATTCAACCTTGTATAAAATAAAAACTACTAAGGCTAGAGGGCTGCAAATTGGTATGTTTGATGATTGGAAGGTGGGTGACCAATGTACCAATTTGCAGCCCTCTAGTCTCAGTAGTTTTTAAGATATAAGGGCGGCTGGACAGGCAAATAACCATCTCAGTAGTTTCCTTTTACAGAAAACTAAAATGACATCTTTTGCGGGATAAATGTCTCTGCAGAGAGACGCGACATTCCGACGTCTTGAACAGGAATTTATTTTTAATCGTCCAAAAAAACCATTGCTTCTGCGACGCCAGTCTCCAAAAGGCGATCAATTAAGTTTTCCCCCCACGTGATTTAAGAATTTAATCAAGAGAACGTTAGAGTATATCGCTCTAGTTTAGATCATTCGTTGTTTTCATTACAAATCTTTTGTATTTCGCTTTTGTGATCTGTTACACGATGTTGTCGGTGGGTCAATATATCCTCACCTTCTTATCTGGTACACTAAAGTGGCGAGTCTTGCAACGTTATGCCTGGGATTAGGGTTCAATTAACCTGATTGGACTGTAATTCGGAGAGATTTGCATGAAGCATTCTGGGAAGGTCGGCGAATGGTCTATCCTCTGAATCGGAACGGGGTTTTCCTGTTCAGGCTCAGACAGACTGAGAAGAAGACGGTCGTCTGACTCGGTTGCGTTGCTCTTGCTAGTTCTGTCAATGAAGTCTGCAGCTTCCATTACCTTGGATTATACGTGTGTTTCCTTAGCTGCCTAAGTTCCTCGTTGGACGAGTGGTTGACGTGCTCGCCTACCGATTCGGTAGTGGCGAGTTCGATTCCCCGCTCTGCCAATGTGGTATCAGAGGAATTTGTTTCTGGGGATTAGAAATTCATTTCCCGATATAATTTGGTTTGGATCCCACAATAAGCTGTAGGTTCCCTTTGCTAGGTAACCAAATTGGTTCCTAGCCACGTAAGAATATCCAGTCTTTCGGGCCAGCCATAGGAGAGATGTTAATCAGCTCATTGGTCTGGTTAAGCTAAGATATACTTAACTTAGATGTCTTGAAGTGAACATCTGTATTCCGTATAATTCCTTCGCTTTTTTCAGTACTGTCTACCAGGAATGTTTGTTTGTCAATAAATTCTGAATGGAAGCTGCCTTAGCAATCAAGTCAGGTCCCTCCGGTATTCTGTTGATTAAATTTTTCAATATTTTTTTTTTCTTCGAAAAAGTTGACGTCAACAATATGATTGTAATGTACAGTCCATCGTGACTTCGATGAATAATCTCATCATATATATATATATATATATTATATATATATATATATATAGATATATATATACATATATATATAGATATGTAGATATTATATATGTATATATGTATATATATATATATATATATATATATATAATCATATATTATATATATATATATATATATATCATATATATATATATTATGAGTAACAGTTTATCTCTACTTTAATTTTGAATAGTTAAATTAACAATTCTCAAGAATGTTAATTTAGATATTGTTTATTTTTTTATTGTGGAGAGTCGTTAATATTGTTTGTATTTCTTTCTGTTTTTATAGAACTGGTAATCGGTCATATTGTCTTTCATGAAGCAGTTTGTTTTTGTTTTCTAACCAGACCAATGAGAGCTCATAATTATGTTTTAGCATTCTATCAAAATCACAATATTAAAATTTGACTGTCTCAGCAAAGTGACTTGTGTGCAATCCACACCTCAGATGGTATCCTTCAGTACTGCTAATGCCATTCTTTTATGAAATAAGTGGTATCTTTTATGCTGTACCTCACACAACACCATAGATGAATTATTTTGAGTTTTTTTTTTTCTGTCCTTCAAGCTATTAGCTCTTAAAGCTCCAGGAGGTGGATGGCAGATATCTCTCCAGTGTTGTTAAGATGGATATCATATATGAGTCAAGTTGAGTAGTTTGTTGAAAACGTGGTTTTCTCCCAAAAGTTATTATTTCCATTTTTAATCTTGTCCAGTTTTTATATAGGTTTTCTTATAAGTGATTAAACTCAAGGTTAAAATTGACCCTAAGTAATGTGAATGTTGAATCTTAGGTTTGTCCACAATGCAGTCAAACGCGCCTGGAAAACACATTGGCAATTCTCAACACATCACTAAGTTGTCGAATACAAGTCATCGACTTATTGGTAGTCGTAACCAGGGCTTTATACGGTTATCTAGTATTGATCAAAGACTTGTTCTCCACGTGGATTGTTGACTTGTCTGCAACCTATTTGTGGTACTTATGCAATAAGTTTCCAGTGATTCCTTATTACACTTTTTACTGTAGAGTTAATGCAATCAAACAATGTAGGTAATTTAATGCACAAATGGTATGAAGTCCATTAATCACTTGCATTATCTGTAACCTTTACTTGTCAAATAATCCATCAAATGTAAGAACTTTTTCAAAAGCGGCACAAAACTCATGCTTGCAGAACTTTAAACAGGAAAGTTTTTTAACCTCATGAAACATAAATACAGCTGCCAGTCCATTACAAACTTTTGCAGATACCAAGTACATATCTAAAGTTCCTCAAGATAAACTTTGTCAAGACCATCGCTAAGCAATTTGAAGATTCAAAGCTCATATACTGTACTTTCTCAACCATTTATAGGCCTGAATTCAGTTTCCAATAACTTGGGGAGCTTAGGAGGAAAGGAAATGTAATATAATCAATACTATTAGAGCTCATATTGCATTTGGGGAGTCACCAGGAAAAGTGTTAGGCTAATCAGTAGTAATAAATGATTTTATTGGTAATATATATGGAACTTGGTGTCAATGAAGACAGACCATTAAAAAGTATGTTTACTAGGGGAGATATATGAAATAATTTCTTGGGGTGCCTGGAGAACTTGATTAACATCCTTTTTTTTTTATGCTGCTTCCAATAACTGCTTGGTCGTTCTATAAGGAATATTAAGGTTTGAATCAAATGCAATATATTTAGATAACTTGTAATGAACCAACATAAAGCCGACGCATGAATGAAAACAGAGGGTTATAATAAGTAGGCAGTCTCTTCTTTACAATGATGCTTACAGATGTTTTTATTTCCATGGGTCAATGAACGTTATCCCATTGTTTTGTTCGAGTCTTCATAGATCCATAAATCTCAATGATTGTGTAGAACACTGTGATCGTTGCTTGGACTTCTTAAAACATCTAGTGATCCCTGATTATTTATTAAAGAAGTCAAAAGTACATGTTCTGCGTCGTAGCAACTTATTTTATATTATATGCTAGGGTGGTCAGTTGTCCCAGTTTCAGAAAGTGCATATTCACATGAGTGCCAAGGTGAGGATGGTACATGCCATCTTTCCAGGGTCTTCAAGTGACAAATTTAGATTTGGGGAAGAAGCTTGACTTCTTCGCAGTTTATGGTATTTGCACAAAGTGCTTCTATATACGACGTAGTGGTGAGCAGGTGAGATTTTGTTTTAGGTTATATGATGAATAATGAAAAACGATCTGTCTTACTTTCGTCGAATCTTCAACTTCTGAAAGTTTAAATGGTATGGCTTTGGTTTCGATGAGTAAACGCCCGTTTGTGAAAGGAATGCATAAAACCAAGATAAAAGACAGAATGCTGTGTTTTTTTCTCTTCATGAATCTTTCCACATCAAAAAGTATGAGACACGTTACTATTGATTAACAAGGCCAGAGTCTGCTGATCGGGGAATCGCGTGCTGGTCAGATAATCCCGCAAAATACCTTCTTCTTTGTTTATCCTTATTACGGGTCGTCAGGGCCCTGGTGCACAGATTATAGCTTCCATATATCTCCTTGATTAAAGATATTTTGCAAATACAGTCATTGTCTCGGTATTCAAAGCATTGGAGGTTGCAACTCGTATTGCGCTGAGCGTGAAAACGATACGTATTCGTTTACTTAAAATATAATAAAAAATTCTTTACAGCGCCATCGATGATGTACAGGAGAATGATACATGTATGTTTGATTTACAAAGAATATAGTCAATAGTCTCTATAGCACCATAGATGATTTATACGGCAATAATCACACACTATTATCCTGTTTCTTGCATATGTTTATATGCTTCGCAGTGATCTCAATAATTAAATACATGTTAATACTAACAATGTGCTTTATTTTCTTAGAGGTATTAATAAGTGCAAATGGTTTTCCAGTGTCATTGACCACGGTTCTTGTGACTCCAGTTTTTAGTAATCAATCAATCATGAAAAGGTTTGCGGAACTTGCTTGTATAAAAGCTGCGATTCATTCCTTTCTGTAAAAGATCGAATAAGCAAATCAGGTTTATTTTTAATTTTTAATTTTTTTTTGTGACACAGTTCGACATAAAAATATTTCTACTATGAGGCTGCACGAGTCATTAAATGCATTTTTTTCTTTTTCTTTTTGTGACAATGCGACATAAAAATATTTCTATCTGTGCACACAAGGTTGCACGAATCATTATATGCATTTTTTTTGCGACTGTGCCCAAAAAAATTCTATCTGTAAACACAAGATTGCACGAATCATTAAATGCATTTTTATGTGACAATGCTACCAAAAAATATTTGTCTGTACACACGAGGTAGCGCGAATCATTAAATGCACATTGTTCTCATGCACTGGACTACGTAGTGCTGTGGTACAAATCCGAACTAGCGCATACTACGAAAATAGCCACAACGAGGCTGAAACTCATCCATTTCCTAATATTACTGGAAACGCTTCCCATTGAACGACCTGAAATCCTGAAGGATAAAAACAAAAGAAAACATCCCCATTCTCAGGTGGTTTTCGAAACCAGGTTTAACCTCTCAGACTACAACATCCTAGTCATCACTTTTTAGTTTTCTGTAAAGGGTAAACTACTGAGATGGCTATTTGTCTGTCCGTCCGCCCTCAGATCTTAAAAACCACTGAGGAATAGAGGGCTGATAATTGGTGTGTTGATCGTCCACCCTCCAGTCATCAAACATACCAAATTACAGCCCTCTAACCTCCTCAGTAGTTTTTATTCTATTCAAGGTTAAATATAGTCATGATCGTGCGTCTGACACCGCTATAGGTGCCAACAACACAAGCGGCCACCGGGCGGTGGCTGGAAGTTTGATGGGCCGCGACTGAGAGTTTCATTCAGCAGTACAAACAGAGCGAATGCGCCTCGGAGCATTATTCACTTTTTTTTTTTTTTTTTTTTTTTTCTTTAAGGGCCTTACATTATTTATCCATTGCGTCATTTGATGGGATTGCTCTTTGTCAGTTTCACGAAAGGCGTCGTTGAAAATTGTTTCGACTCAGTTGCATCATTTAGTGAGTTTTTTTTATTTTATTTATTTCTTTTATTAATCTAGCGCGGGTATTTCATATTTTCGAGGGAACGTCTAGCGTGATTTTCTCTTTAAAGGCGTTCGCTGGAACAGCCTCCGAGAGGGTGCCGTACAGTTGGAACTTCGCTACCCTACTACTGTTTTTCTTGAATTTTAATACATTTTTTATCTATTTATTAATTTTTTTCCTTCTTTTCATAACTGGGATCTCATCTTCCTATATTTCCCTTTACTTCCTCTTGCTTCTTCCTAATGAACGAGATATTATTTGGAAGCTGGAATTTCAATAATAATAATAATAATAATAATAATATAATAATAATAATAATAATAATAATAATAATAGAATCGGTTATATGAACTTATTAAACTTTGAAAAAGCTGTAAAGTATTTGATCGTTAATTGTCAAATAAAAAAAAAAAAAAAGTTTTGGTCTATTATTTCTATTGCAAACACAAAAGCAAAATACCTACTTTTTCTTATTTTGCCAAAACAAACAAGGATTCCTGCTATGTGTTTGTTGACTTAGAGTTACTGCTTGTTTGTGTAAGCCTGTCAGCTTACAGAGGATATAATTTAGCATCTACTACTACATATCTGATGAGTCTAATGCAATGTATAAGAATCATTCCGTACCCTTTTCTGTTCACGAAAGACTTAAAGGCATGCCCCTTGATAGTGAGCTGAGGTGAAGGAGGGTAAATACCCTCTCTCCTGGTTTCCTAGAGGATGCTGTATATTAACCAAGCTAAAAGATTCCACTGCACGGATGCGATTTATGATTTATTTCTGATGTGACTAAAGAATAATAATGACGTGATCTATTTTAAAGTTTGTATGAATGTTGTGCGAAAGACTGTCTGAAATTGCTGTTAATTCACTTTTAACAAATACCTTGTACGCGGTGATGACCTTTGCTGTAGCCACACCAGGCATACACAATGCAACCAATCAATCAATCAATCAATTAGCCCACTTCCAGGCGACCGGTGATATCGGTGACCTGTCACAGTTTCTGCAGAAAGCCTGCGAAGTGAGCCCAAGTCTCAACAAAGAGAGAGGACCTGTTTGAACTGGCCCCTGGGAAAAGGGGCGGGGGGCGGGTGGGCGGGGGCAGATTCTGGCCCTAATAAGACTTGGCGCAGCTGTCAATGGCCTCAGATAACGTCCAGGGCAACATTCGGTGCCCACGGCTGCCTCACCTTTTCAGGTGGGAAGGAGAAAAATAAAATATCGCCTCGAGATAAGAACCGTAAGTGAAATGAGCTCGGGAGGAAACGAATTTACAGGAAGGTCCACACGCTCTCTCTCTCTCTCTCTCTCTCTCTCTCTCTCTCTCTCTCTCTCTCTCTCTCTCTCTCATATAAGGTTTGAAATATCAATATTGTAGCTTTTTTATAACCAATTTTATCATTATGAGTTTAGAAAGCATTCACCAAGCATGCATTTATGTGGTGAATGTTTCCTTTTAAATCGTAGATGTGCTACGAGTATTTTCCCCACTAATGCATATTCTTCTATCATTTAAAGTACTTGAATTTCAAGCAAATTTTTTGTAACGTCAGATTCCATAAAAAAATCGGTGAGTCGGCTTCACGCAATTGACGATCGAGAATTTCACCATGCACCCTTTCAAGGGAAAAGTGTTCTCGAATAGTAATGTTTTTTTTTAAATGTTTGACGATGAAGAACGCGTGAAAATTCTGATGATACCAGTTACCGAAATTCATTTGGAAGTGTTTATGTGCTTATTTGTAGCATATCAATTTTTTTTTAATACTGTTAATTTGTGTTGAAATAATATAATGTATACATGCATATATACATTATAGTAATATTATATATATATATATATATATATATATATATATATATATATATATATATATATATATATATATATATATATATATATATATATGTATGTATATGATATATATATATATATATATATAT
>NC_087224.1:15885516-15983016 GCF_015104395.2 Macrobrachium nipponense | reverse complement strand
CAAACAATAACATAAACAAATAAATGAAATTGCAGATTGGTGTCGGGTATTTATCATTCGTTCTTATCCTTCTCCTTTGGATGGTTTGTTGAGAACCGGTTTCTTTTCACTGTGTACATTTAAGGTTATATTAATTTCAATTTTTGTAAAGAATTTTTGTTCTCAACTAAATTTTAAAATAGTTTTTGCCCATTTTAATGAGTTTTATTTTAGATTTGCAGATTGAAGATGCGCCTAGTACTGTGCGAATTGTCTTTCATCAATAAAGTATGGCCTTTTTGATATGTTTATATATATAATATATATATATATATATATATATATATATATATTATATATATATATATATATATGTGTGTGGTGTGTGTGTGTGTGTGTGTGTATAATATGTATATATATATATATATATATATATATATATTATATATATATATATATAATATATATATATATAATATATTTTTACACCTGTACCATATGAATTTACCCTTTCGCTCTGCCAATATAGGATGTGGGTAAAGTTGACCTGCTTTGGCACTGCTAGAGGGTAATAAAAGCAAAAACGGCTAAGAGCCACTGCACTGTAAAGCTGATCTCTACAGTTTTCACCGTTGTCCCAATAGCATTCAGGTACACTTCACAGTAATCAAGAGGAGTAGCCGAAACAAGCCTTTCAACCTGACTTCATGTCCGTATATACCCTCTCTTTCTTTTTCAAAACTCTTCACTTCCTATTGCCATTATTGATTTTTGTGACCGGCCTTTCCTCTCATCTTGCTGCCACAAATTCACTTTTTGTACAGCATTCATACTTATATTTTTGCTCTATTTCCTGGCTTCCATTTGCCTACTGATTCGTAATTTTCATGATACTCGCTGTTTCAACTTTTTTTCGTTCACTAACTGCAGAGGCGTAAGTATGAATTGAACTGAGAAGTACAGAGGCAAATAATTTACGGAAGTAAATCCTGTAGGGAGCAAAAGAAACTGACCTTAGACTAGACTGAAAATTCATCACAGGAAGGTCAGTGAGTAGATATGTATTTGACTGAAAAATTCTGAAAATACAAATGGCGAAGGACTCTCTGAAGAGAGTGGTATCTTTAGGATGCGCGAATGGAGGGGATCTTTCAGAGTTTATGAAACTTATGGAAATGGCTGTTGAGGACGTAAGAGGATGCAGATGAGAAAGGTGTCAAAGTTTAGATGTTGTGACGAGTGAGTTCCTGCGGTGTGGTGTTTGAAAAGTAATTGAGTGAGCGATCAGATACCTAAAGATAGACTGTCTGAATGTTCCAAAGGAACAGATGAGAAAGCATTGTTTATTTGCGTGAATGAAAACTGTGATTAGAGTGACTCTCAAAGAGTCATAGAGGTTATGGGAAGACAAAGAGTAGTCAAGTGTTGGCTTGAAAGCATGGAAGAGGTGGTGGAAAAAGGGGCTTCATTATCCAGGAAGCGAAAGAGTGCCTACTATGTAGGTAAACGTGACAGTGTGTGTAGGGTGTTCGACGTGCTCCCAAAGTCGTATCTGTAATTATGTGGGTAAGTGTCAGACGTTATTGTATATTTTCTAGGAGCCAATCCCTTTTGCTGGGAAGAATGTTTTCACTGAGAATCCTACCCTACTTTTTCCTCTTCGATTTTCATAATTCATAGCAGCATCCTTTTGTTTCTGTGTAGGATTGTATTGAAACTACTATCATGCAAACATGTACAGCAGATGTGGCCAAACCTTTTGGCTCAAGGGCCACATTGGGTTTTGAAAGTTGACAGATGGGCCGGCCTACAAGCAAAAGACAAAATTAGGCCTACATTGCCTTGCATAATAGCATTACATGTTTCTTCATGTAACCCATTATTTAAAACGATAAAGAAAACAAACGCTTCATTTAGTTGCCTATTCAATTTTCATGTGAACAGTGCAGTTGGTCGGTCACCCCTTTTTCAATAGCATCAAAGTTTGGTGTCATTTTACTTGTGGAAATTCGCAGGACACCTCACAAGTGTTCATCAGTGAGCTGGTCTCTGTGACACCTTTTGTTGGGGTTCATCATGCTGAAAGTTTGCTCACACACACACACACACACACACACACACAAGTCGATCCAAATGACACCTGCATCCTCTGCGCTTCCAGTCGGATTTTTGGCAACTTGGCCTCATTCAGCAGGAATAAAACTCATCCACTTTAACAGAGTTTAACTTCTCCGTTAAGGCAGAGTCACCCTGCAAGTCTATCAGTTACAGCTGAGGATCCCCTGGTGCTGTGTCATAATCAAGAGACGGGGGACATGGCACAAGCTGAATACCTTCCCAAGAAATGGAAAATCATCCCCAAAACAGGAAAATGATGGCAGAATTTTGCGTGAAGGTCATCCGGTGACTTGGCATATTTACTTGCAATACCGTGTAGATTATGTGGGCGTGGCCAGTATGGGGAAACTAGTGAAAGATTTTTGCATGATCTGTCGTGAGGACTGAGCCAGTCTGGCTTTGAAAGCTTTCACATTTGAGCAGTACATGTCATGCACAAATCGGTCCTTCCATTGTAGCTTCAAGTTTAGTTCTTTCAAGTAACGCAAAATCACACGCTCAGTCTTCATTGTGCAGCTAGAAGAAATCGTCAGCTTTCCCCATTAACTCTCTGAGCTCCCGTACACGCTGGCATACTTTCCCAAAACTTACCCAAAGAACATTGGAATGGCAAAGTAAGTCCTGGTGGTCAGCGCCAGTTTCTTCAATGATGAAGTTCACGAGTTTTACAGCCACCTGTATACACGATCAAAATACAGAACAGACTTGCTCAGGGACTCTGCTGGTGGATTATGCAGTGTAGGACAGTTATCTCCAACTCAAGCCTTTCTTTCACCTTATCCTGGATTATTTTCTTGTTAAATTTGGCGATCCATTCATGGTGATATTGACGAGGTTACTCCACGGTAGTTTCCACCTCTTGACGACCTGCTTGATGGACTCCCTGGCTAGAAATTCATCGGTGATTTCGAAGTTTTTGAAAGCAACTTTCCCCGTGAAATTTGAAATCAGTTATGACAGGTATGAATTAAAAGCTATGTCAGTTTTGCCAAGGGGAATCCTTTTAAAACTAACTAAATCTTTTTATGCTTGTCGAGGGATTTATTTCATACTAAAAAGAAAGAAAGAACGACACAAAAATCGTTTATCCCTCTGATAAAGGGTAAGTGTTCAGCAGTGTCCTTCATGACATTTCTCTTGTTCAGAGCTAAAGAAAACCACACAAACAGACTGTTTTCTTGTTTAATCCACTGGCTAATCTCCGAGGTAGACTGAGGTTCTTGAATTTACTTGCGATGTTTGGACGTAGAACTGCAGCAGTCTCAATCATACAGTCCCGCAAAAATTCTCGTGCTTTTGTGCACGACTCCTGGATCGTGAACTGACGGATCAAAATGTTCTGCTGAGCTTGTAAACTAGCTGCTAACTTTGTAGCAGTGGCGACCCTCTCATCACTGGAAAGGTTACTAGCATAGTTAGCGTTCTTGGCGGAATAGTGCCGGTTGCTATTATACTCCTTGAATACCCCCACTCTCTTGATAAATAAGACTTACGGCTTTTTTTGTTTGATTTCATTTTATTTTGACTACTCGTCGTTTCAGAGTGTTCACCTCGAATCTACGCTGTAATGGCGAGTGGAGTGGGGAAAGACTGACTAACATTAGATAAGTCCAGAGGTGTTCGTGATATGAAACAAACTTGAAAAAAAAACAGCTTTCTCTCCGAAACATGTCGAGGTTCCCAACCCTCAAGACTCATGGCCACTGATTTCAATGAGAGAGAGAGAGAGAGAGAGAGAGAGAGAGAGAGAGAGAGAGAGAGACCGCAGTTTACATACGTGTTTTCTGTACATGCAGAAATTTTCGAATTTTCACGCGTTTCCAGAAGAGTATTTTGACATACATCGGAAATTATCGCACATCGTAGGTATGGTGTCATTTATGGATGGTCAAATCATCATTTTTGTACGATAATTATGGCACGTCTGGGAACCCTGGATAGGTCTGTGGTTGGCTGCTTGTTTGTGTGTGTGTGTCTATACAGTGAGCTACGTTTAGAGGTACGTTGTGTAATAGCAGGGGAATTATGTCAAGCTGCCTAAACATTGGAACCTTTTTGAAAACGGCCACGGGTCAGATGAAAGCGCTTCGGTGGCCGTAGTTTCTCCGCTTCTGATGTACAAGCCTCTGCCTATTGATGACTTAATGCAAATACTGTAGTCGCAAACAAATGCCCTGTATATATATATATACAGACATGTATCAAACATTTAGAATATATCGCAACATTTATTTTTTATTCTCAAGGTCATGAAATATAAAAGTATTGTAGATGTGATAGATATGTCCATGGAAGCCCTGTACATTTTCTTCTTGCAATTGCGTTCTGTATACCGTATGTGAGTCTCTGTTGCTTGGGATTATGCACTCGAATAGGATGGGATGAACGGTGTTTTATTAGAGCCATTTCCTGGCATTGTATTATATTGTTATTTTTAAAATTACTTTTTCTAAAGTACACAGAACGATGGGACGGCCAGACTAACGCAGACTTAAGAACACTCAGAACAATAAAAGGATAGAAGAATCTTTTGCCTCAGCCACAATGGATAGACCTTCAGCCTCTGAAAGAAAAAAAAATAGTTATTAAAGTTTTAAGAAAAAACAGACGCAGGAGGGGAACCAAATTCAGAGAAGAGACCTGGGAATGTGTAGAAGCGATCCTTGAAGGCTAAAGTTTGGTGAAGGTATGTGATATATATTGTTTCTTTTCTAATAAGTGAGATATCTTCTCTCTTTATTTCCAGTTACCTCCTGTTACCTGTTTCTAACGAACACTATATTCTTTGGAAGCTTGAAATTCAAGTCAGTGGTCCCTTGTGGGTTTGTTCCATATGAATAAGGCTCATCTGAGTAATAATATAACTAATGATAATGAGAGGTCATAGCCGAGACTAGGGCAGCTCAAGACGTCGCAATCTGAGTGAAGAAACACGGAGAGTTCAATCATCTCCAATATCATGAAAAGACGAGGTGTATTTGAGAAACACACCGACAAAGACGAATAAAAAAGATGGCGATGAAGCAAAACCAAAAGAAGGAAATGTCATATGCCATCAGCTGCAAGTGATAATAAAGCGGCTGATTAGAAACATGGAAATGATCTTTGCAATGGAAGGAGTAAACCTAAAACGATCGCGTGGCTGATGCTGATGGTAAACTTTGCGAAATGCCACAAAGGAATCCAAATCAACGATGAATATTTAGCTGAAGTCATGAAGGTAAAAGAGACAACGACGAATAACAGGAACCAGTTCCTCTCTAGATAGCCCGAGGATTCGTGTAGTCATAGGACATAGGCCTAATGCATTGCTCATCTTTAGAGATGCAATGTTTCTCCAGACCTGACGAACTTGAAAGGCTGGTAAGGCCATGGGATTCAGTTGAGGAAGTACTATTAATATCATTGATATTTTCTGTCAGTCATTCTATTCGACTGGGTGTTTTTTTATAGTGTGGGAATCCATCACTTTTCTCACTACGTGTGCTGAAACTAGGAGCACACTCTTCTGCCTGAGTCCTGGAGCTACTTCTGCATCTCGTTTTTCCAGGCTCCTTTTATTATTATCATTACTATTAAGAGGATGAACTCTTTTCAAATGGAACAAGCCCACCTAAGGGGCCATTGACTTGAAATTCGGACTTCCAAAGAAACTGGTGTTTATTAGGTCGAGATAATAGGAGGTAAAGGAAAATGCAGAACGAAGGGATCCCACATATTGAAAATGAAAAAAAAAATGAATTAACAAATTAATAACTAGACAAAAATGTAAGAAAATGATTACAATGCAAAGGAGAATATTAGTAGGGTAGTAATGCACGGCATCCTCAAAGAGACTCTTCCTCAGTCAGGAGCATTGGAATCGTTCAGAGGAGAGCCAGTTGGAAAGGATTTGAAAATTTATTTATCGAGGAATTCTTGGATAGCAGGTTGCCTTTTGGTGCAAGAAAAACTTTCATCGTGTTTCAAGAGTAGACGCGCGATAATCCAAGCATGAGTCACAGAAAGAGAGGATAGGAATCACTCTTGCTAGATGTATCCTCATGATGGCTATGAGGAGAGTGTCGAGCTAAACCTGGGATCAGAATAAGACAAAGTAATAACAGCCGAAATGAAAATTAAACCAAGTTACTACCTTTGGTTCTCGGTAATGGAAATGTAAACAGTATACGATGTCAACCTATGAAAATAGCAGTCATATATACATGCAGGATATAAAACAGTATAACACATTTATTATAATTAGCAAAAAATAATAGAATGCTGTATCTGGTCTTTTTTTATTTATTTATTTTTTTTGGAAGTTATCACTTCATTCGACGCCACTTGCATTCTGAACTTGAGATGCAGGTCAGACCTTTCATTTCAGGGCGCTAACTTGCAGCTTATGTTCAAAATCATATACCTGAAACCAGATTCGTTGCCGTATTTTATAAATACATTGTTTTAAATTGTAACTATTATGTAAATATAAGCATTTGTATACATACATGACTAAATAGGCTTGAGAATATATCTGACAGATTGTCTGACTTTTTGGAGAAGTCACTTACAAACGATGGTCTGGATATGTGTGTCGAGTTCTCAGTAGAACAAAATAATTAATAGTTTGAAATTTATGCCGGGATTTTGTGTGTATGTGTGGGTGTATGTTTGTGTTTGCGTGTACACTTGAACTCTTACTAAAATTCTTCACTATTTTACTAATAAACATGTGTGTTTGTATGTGGTAATACGCACACATTATATATATATATATATATATATATATATATATATATGTGTAGTAGTATGTATGTATATATATACATACATATATGTGTGTTATATATATACATATATATACATTATATATATATATATATATATTATATATTATATTCTATTAATATTAATATTTTATAAATATATTTTTTATATATTAATATATATATATATATATATATATATATATTTATATATATACATATATATTTATATATATCATATATATATATATATATAATTAATATAATATTATATTTAATATATATATAATAATATATTAATATATTTTATATAACCTATATATATATATGGATACAGGCTTCAGTTATCTAAGCATCTATGACGCCAGTTCATGCACAAATCAACCAGTCACTCTTGCTGTGTTTTGATGAATTCAAATTCATAAGATGAAACATGACAATCTGTAATGCATTCTTGCAGTTTTTTTTTTAAAGACATTGTCAATACATTGTAATTGTTACACATTTGCAACTATTGTAATAAAGAAATGACATTACAATTACTAAAATAAAGGAACTGAAGTACGAACACTATAATATTATCGTAAAGTTAGTATTGGTGTTTCCCTCTCATTGTGCGATATATATAGACTGATGTGGTTCTTATGAGAAGCAAAGTTTAGTTTTTGTTTTAGACAGATATACAATGAGTCAAGACTCGTGACCATAAAAGCCACTTTCTGGGTTTCTAAAACTAACATTCTAGCACTATAGTTGGTTCACTTAAGGTAGATTCTTGGGTGAGCCCTATACCTACGAGACGTTTGTTTGGCTGGCACTGATTGGCTGGGAGCTGCCTACCTCCTGGTACCAGCCAATCAGCGGCCACCAAACAAACGTCTCTTAAGCATATAGCTCATCCAAGAATCTAACTTACGTGAACCAGCTATAGTATGTGGCTATACCTCCTAAGTTGAAATTATACAATTCCTGTTATGGATCAATAAATACTCTTCTTTAATTCTTACCACTGTGGGATTAACTGGGAATCATATGATCCGTGGTATGTTTTAATTTGACACAAGTATGTCTATCAGTTTGTATTTTTCTAAAACAAGTATATTTAATTCAGTAAATTCTTACATCTTTACCGGAAAAGTAAGTTTGAATTTTGAGACTGAATGTGTGTTTGAAGTGAATTCGTTCAAGAAGTCCAATGAATTTTTAATGTAATGTCCTTCACCAGTACCCTGCTAATAGAAGTGAATTAATAATAATTACATTGAGTGGGTTCTCCTAAGCGTATTACAGGGAATAGTGTTGATTGAAATCGATAAATAAGATTGCTTGACACAATTACCTCAACTGGATTTGTCTTCTAAGTTAAAACCTAAAAATTATGTGCCAAGTTTTTACATGATATCAGTTCAACAGTTCCATACAGCCAGCGATCAGGATTCTTCAAAATACTGAAATCGGAATCTGATCAATGGTCAAGTTGCAAGGAAGGACTGCCTATTATATTTTTTCTATATGACTTCCGTTTCGGTAATTGCTTTTCATAGGTTTTGTAAGTGTGATCCAGTTGTAGGCTTTATAGTAAACGACTTAATGTCAAGTGATTGAATATTAGATAAGATCATGTGTAGAAATCCCATTGTATAATATATATATGTGCGTGTGTGAATCGAATTTTAGTAAAGAAAGTTTTAGTCGGTTTTATTTCGTCAGCTGTCCGTATTTCTATCTCATTTCCTCATCGTTTTCCCTAACAGTTGCAACAATAACCTCAACTTTCGTTATGCCTGTCAGCTTTTCAGGGAATCAATCGGTCTTCATCCCACTAGCACCATCCATTCGTGGTGGAAGAGTAGTTCCTTTAACGCCGAAGACATTCCCGAAAAGTAAGGTGAGTTGTGTTGTTGCCGCTCTCTCCGTCAGCTCAAAGAGTCGCGCGTCGACGAGCGCCCCTTGTCGGTGATTTCCGTCTGCGAGATGTTTGTTGTCGCGCCTTTCGATGATGGCAGAGAGGCTCTTGGCATTCACCGCGTGCCTTATGAACAGTTTGACATTAAGGCCTACAGTGAACACGAAGAGACAACTCGATCAGTTAACAGAAGGTCGCTGTGAAGAAGCTGATATGTACACAGGCTTCCAAAGGGTCGTGGAGATCGCCGTCATGTTAAACCTGAAAAGATAAATGGAAAGTGTTAGAATCAGCACAGGCAAAGTTGAACGTGAATAAATGGGGGTATGTTCTTCAAAGAAAGACGATACCCATTATGTTTAGAGATCGTGAAGAGTGATCGGAGTAGTTATCTTTGTGAAATATTTTAAATGCAGTATAATGAATATGTTCAAATGAATATCCAATCTTATACGTCCTGAAAAAAGACTTTGCAGGCTGATTATAAGTTTTTGGAAATGTAATATAAGAAGTAGGGTATTACAATTTTGATTTCATTGCAAAAAAGTTCTTTTTACCTTTCATTTTAGAAACTATTTTCGACGTATGATTTCATTATACTTCAGGACGTTATCCCGAATCTCCCTGATCTAGCAAGTCTTTGATTTATTATTTTCATTGGGGTCGGTGGTTTCTATTTATCTCGCTCTTCCGCATCGACAACTTGATCGCCAGATTCAGAGGAGATGTAAGTCGTGGGAAATTATGCAGATAGAAAAAGGACTTACTCTTCCTGTTTGCTACGGAACTCGTCACTATTTATTCAGAATTCGCCTTTGTATGTTGAAACACTCACCGCTGGTGTCCAATTTTACACTGGTTGAAATGAATTGTTTACTGTACTGATATGCGTGAAATGCATTGTTTGCTCTCTCTGTTGTTAAACGAGCGTCGAGATGGAATTGCGACGTGCCTGAATGGTGCCCGCTAGAATATTTTCCTCTGTAGTTGCAGTCTCTAGAGTTCTTCTGAAAGGGAAATGGTCTGGTGGGATGGTACGATGTTTCTGCGGTCGTGAAATTCCCCTAAAACGGGATTTGATTCAGCGTCGATAAAAAGCTGGTCTGGCGCCAACTGTGCGAGACAAAAAGGAAACTCTCTCTTTCTAAGATTGAGTTTCAGCTCCCAAGGGCTTTTCCCCCGTAGGGGGATAGTGCCGTCAGTGCACCTCACGTGGTGCATCGTAGGCATTACTTAAGGTTCTTTGTAGTATCCTAGCGGCCCCTGAGCTACATCCTCAGTCATTTCTTTGGAAACTGCTTTGAGGTTTTCCTCTCCTTACACCCTGCAAACCATCTTACAGTCAATTTTCCTTTACAGCGCTGAATGCCCTCATTAGTCCCAGTGTTTGGCCATTGGCCCAAATTCTATAACCCAGTCCAGTCCGATTCAATGCGAGGGCCTTTCTTGCGGGACACTGTTTCCAAGACACTGACCGCAGGCGCATCACCAATCCTGCCAAATCTCGTAGTATTAAAATGTCAAGGTTTGCCCGACCGCTACGGATGATGAAGCGACATTCATTCTGTCGGATCCGGTCCGGCCTGACTCCCGTTTAATCATCCTTAAGCCTGAAATATCTCGCGACTCTGAAACTGACGTCCTACCGATAGTGTACGTAGGGCGTTGCGCGCACACACGGGTCCAGCTCTCATAAAAGTCGGCGTTTCCAAACTTTTCTTGATTTTCGTTGATTCCCGACGTCGAAGGTTATACTTGATTACTGTTCGTGAAATTGTAAACGGCGAAGCTTCTCTGTATTTACGTGTTATTAAGCACGCATTGATATGGAATTGTAATGCGACTGAATAGCGCCCATTATTCTAGAGTTCCTCTCTTTAAGACTTGATTTCTGATGGGACACTTTCTGGAAACTGACAAAAGAACTTTCCTTCTATACAAATATTATAAATTTCCGTATCATACAACGCCGTAGTACCTTTGCATTATTTTGGTGTCAAAACTATCGTCAAGGGTTATTGAACTTCATCTTTAGAACTCCGGGATGGCACGTAATGTCTCTAAGGTCGGAACGAGCTGTCTGGAACCTGTCTTGTGTTACCGTGGTTTTGCATAGTATGAGAACGCAGTTATCGAAGTAAAGTAGATGATGTTCGATGATTTTATGCGCCATCATTACTTAACCTGTCGGGCTGCGAGCATCGTGATTGGCTAAAAGTCTTCATCGTATTGAGATATGATTGGCTGTGTGCAAAGGCCAGGAATGACTGGTACACTATGTGAGAGAGAGAGAGAGAGAGAGAGAGAGAGAGAGAGAGAGAGAGAGAGAGAGAGAGAGAATGCTCAGCTTTCGTTACACTTTTCGTGATTTTTAGAAGCATGCAATTTCGTGTACATAACATTTTCTCAGTGTGCTCGATCCACAGACCCAAGAGGAGAGAGAGAGAGAGAGAGAGAGAGAGAGAGAGAGAGAGAGAGAGAGAGAGTTCCTGGCCTTACAAAGGGAATAAAAGCAAAAAGAGAGAGAGAGAAAAAAAAAGGTTTTGAAAGCGTGCAAAGAGAATGATCACAAAACCTCTTCGTTAATAGATCTGTTTTGGGGTCTGCAAAGGTCACACAGACAACAATAGTAGCAGTAAAGGTGTGTTGCCCTAACAGGTATGCTCATGTGGAATGGCTGGTTAAAGCCACACACACACAACGTCGTGCTGCATTTTATTCCAACAATATTTGTAGATAAATTCGACATCTCCCCAGTGTAAGTTATACTGACCATGCCTCAGTTTCAGTAAACATGCGTTGAATTTATTGATAAATCATTTATTGTCTGATGTTCATTGCATTACTCAAGAGTCAGTTTCGTAAGAGGCGGATATCTAGTTGCACTGGACTTCAGCGTATCCATAAGCAAATTTGGCACCGTACTTAACAGATGGGATTTACTTCGTGTGTTTTCTAAACATGTGCGATTTTAACTCGTCATCAGTGGGTAGCGAAATTCTGTTCATTCTTCTTATCGTTATTTTCGTCATTGTTTCCTTGATTCTGAATATTCTCATTGTGTTGCGTTGAGAATTCGCTCATGGTCTGTCCACAGTTCAATTTCGTAGCAAGTACTTCCCGTAAGAGATGTTATCTGCCAGTACAAAGAAGTCTTCCTCTGGTTTCACCCCTGCATGGCGAAGGCAACCTCATGGATGCTCCTTCTACTTGCCGCTGCGACTCAAAACAGTAGAGTAACAGGTACTAAATTCTACAAATGCGTTTGGGTTTTCAAGAAAACGCACCACTGCCTTTCCCTGCATCGCTCACTTCGGGGATAGAACGCAAGTTCTTCTTGTTGTGCGTTTTCCGAGGTGATTCGTCTCGCTTCAGCGGCCACATTGGATTCTTGGTTAGGCCGAAAGATGCCGGAATGCTGAGTATTTAGTTGAACGCATGGCTTCTGTACAAATTGCAAGTTGAAGCGAATGAAGCGCGGAGTTAGAATACCGTAGAGTTTTTTATCCTCGTTTCATAGTACTGCTTGCCAAAGCCTTCCGTGATGTTATCGTTGACGATGAGTGCACTGCTTTTCAAGCAAAAATATCAAAACCTTTCCGATATAGTTTATGCCCGAGGGAATTAATATATTCGTACATCGTGATGACGCGATGGTAGTACTTCTTAACAGCTGTTTGTCTCCACCCCCGTCTTGGAGAGGATTATTCATGTCATTATCCAATCAAGAGTCAAGATTACAAGTGTAAAACGTATTTGATATTTAAGATGTCGAGAGGTTAAAGCGTTCATGGTGTAGGGCCGTCGCATTTACATCATTCCTGCAAGTAGGCGCTTTTATTAATGGTGTTTTTTATTGGTGGAAGTAGTGGTAGTATTACGAACACATAAGTCTTGTGATTAGTAGAATGAACACTTGTAGTGCTATTGAAATGACTGCCAATAAGGAGACGCATTTCATTTTCAAACAGGTGAAAACCGAGGTGAAAATCGTGTTATTAAACCCAGCAGTTAACGACAACCGAGCTCTTTTATTGCGGTACGGAGAGGCCACTGAGATACAAAGAGTTATTCTGACCATGAACTGAGAGCTAAATGCGATTAGAGTGGAGATTTTCCTTTCCTTGGAACCTTTCGATTCATTTCTGGGAATGGAACGGAATATAATCTTTACGCGGCCTTGAAGCAAATGGTTTCGAATGTAGGTCGACATTTCTTCATTTTTTTTTTTTTCGTTTCGAATAATAAAGGGACAGTAGGCGACCTGTCAGTGTGGAATTTTATTTATATTTCCCGCAAGTAACGACGGAGTTTTTAATATCTCAGGCACCGAATCTCTCTCTCTCTCTCTCTCTCTCTCTCTCTCTCTCTCTCTCTCTCTCTCTCTCTCTCTCTCTCTCTGACATATTTGATGTTCATGAGCATTAATGCACAGTGGTGAGAAGTACAGTTCTTTTTCTAAGTGTAACTGTAAAAAAAAAAATATATATTAATCAAGCGCTCTATGATATCCTATTATTATAAGCTATGATTGGTATAATTAACTGATTATAAGTTGAGAGAGAGAGAGAGAGAGAGAGAGAGAGAGAGAGAGACCATTAATGATGGCAGCGCTCGTAGGTAACGATAAGTAGACAGGATGGAATAAACTTGATGAGAGAAGAGAGGATAATGAAGATTTTATCAAGCGGAATGATGGTGGCGATGATGGCCTCAGAGCAAATGGGTTTCGATGATGGTGGAAGGACCTATGAAGAACCTTCATTTTCTCTATCAGCAACCCCCCACTCCCCCCACCCCCACCCCAAACCCCTCTCAATCCTTAATCCCGATTCTCATCTTTTGGATGCCTTAGTCTATTTATTGATGCATGGTACATTCGATGGATATCTATGTCCGTAACTTTAATTTCATAATTTCCTTTTTCGTCTTTTCTAATGAATTTTGGTTCGGGATGTTGCGTGTGCATGCGTGTAGACGTATTTCCGTTTGTGGGTTTGCATATTACGTCTTGGTTTTATGGCGGAACAAATTATAACTGAAGGAATTTGTGTATTTTCTCCTTAGATAGCCAATTACGAAGGCACTATGCTTTGAAACGTTTACCAGGAAATCTCTATAATTAGCAGGGAATGAACTTGACTCGAGTTGACTTCTGTGAAATTAGTCGGAATGGATTGAAGTTAGGTCTCATTATCAACTCGTTTCTGTTGGGAGATCGACATTCAATCGATCTTGAAAACCGACAAATTGCAGCAAAGCTCTTTGTTGGTCAGAAGCGCTCGGAAAGGTTGAGAAGTGTGGACGACTTCTCTGGGACATATTTCTTGGAATCTTCGGCTGGAGAAATGGACCACGCTCCGACAGTTCCGCTGTCAGGACCGGTAATACAAGAGGAACGTGTGGTCTCGAGCTCCAAGACCAAAGCCGAGACCAAACTTCGGTCTTTGACTCCTGCACGGAACTTCTTGAAGACCTCGACGACGCCTCCGCTAGACTCACGAAAAGGAAGGAAGGTCATGAAGTGTGACATTCTGAGAACTGAAGAAGCTGGAGGATTCTCTGACTGGGCAAAAGGGTGGAGAGAGAGAGAGAGAGAGAGAGAGAGAGAGAGAGAGAGAGAGAGAGAGAGAGAGAGGAACAACAACTAAGATTCAGCGAAATTTGAAGGACCTTTTGAAGGGTACGCGTGATGGAAGTCTCAACTTCGCTGTTATAGGAGAAGAGGGGACACACTCTCTCTCTCTCTCTTTCTCTTTCTCTCTCTCTCGAAGGGGAGAGAGGAGAGGGATGTGCAAGAGAAAGAAAAACGCAGACAGACGGACAGACAGACAGCCTGGCCGCTGGTGTTTTCGAGGGAAGGTTCTAGGATAAGCGGGTGCCGGTCGATGGTGGGGGGGACCCTCCAAATGGAAATGGTGGCCAGCTGGAAATTTATTACAAAGCTACATTGGATGGAGAGAGAGAGAGAGAGAGAGAGAGAGAGAGAGAGAGAGAGTAGAATGAACGCTAAGATATCACTTTAGAAATACAAACAGTATGTTTGGTTTATATGCAATATTGGCTTTTGTTTATAAAATCCAATAGTCATTTTTTTAAATCAAAATTTAACCCGTCTTTTGTCAAATTATTTCTGTAGTTTGTAAAATAATCAAGATATTTGTTAAGTACTTTCATGATTTGACAGAATGAAATATAGACCTTTTTTTTTTATATCAGATGAGAACGCCTGAAATTGACGAAGTCTAAGTACGTTAGGTTTCGCTGCAACTTCTTATTTTATTGAAGTCCAATAAACTTAGTGGAATTATAATAATTCATCGTACTGTAGCGGGCTTTCCTTCGCATTACTCCCCAATCTCCAGGAACGTCGCCCACCCCCATTCCCAATCTTGAAATCGTCAATAAGCGGTGTCTCTTGCTTAAATAGCCGAGACTTCCAAAGGCCATTCACATTCATTCCCAAAAGAGCCGTTTCCCATTGTTCACGACGGATGAAGGCGTCTGGTGTGTGTGTGTGTATGTGAAGTTTTGTTTCCATCAGCCAACTTCCGTTGTCGTTTAAACTTCCAAGTCATTTTGCCTGGGTGTAACATTAATAGCCCCTCTGCAGGCTCCTAATAGGTTGTAATTTATATAGGATTACTGCGGCCGATCGCTTTTACTGTGACCCTCGATGGAGAGAATCATTTCCTTACCAAAGTTACATTTTTAAAATATTAACCGATTCTTATTCTTGGGTACAGAATAAGATCTCGGTTTTTGTCATATTGGTCAAGGCGGCATGATTTTGTAAGCATTTGATATATAGCGGCATTATATCTGAAACCTTTTCGATAAACTGTAAGTGTGTATTTTACACACACACTCATTCATATATATATAAATTATATATATATATATATATATATATATATATATATATATATATATATATATATATATATATATATATATCTTGCTGGTTTGTTTTATCGCATTGTGTTGTGTTCGTAAGCGCGTATGCATTTCGAAAATCACCCGAAAAGGGGAGAGAGAGAGAGAGAGAGAGAGAGAGAGAGAGAGAGAGAGAGAATGTGTGAAGTGTGTGCGTGTGTGTGTGTGTGTGTATGTTGTCGAGGGAGACTTGAATAATTTGTTGATGCTAAGTGCCACCACTGTAAATAAATGAGGAGTCGCTGCAGAGTCGATACTTTTGAGCCTTATGACTTCGTGATCAAAGGTCGTTATTAGTCTGTCTGTCGCACACCATTGTTTGCGGTTCCCCCCTTCGATCTCCTGCTCGCTTCCAATAATCCTCCTCCTCCTCCTCCTCCTCTCCCTCCCTTTCTCTCTCCTCCTCCTCCTCCCTTTGCTTCTCATCTCGCTGCCGAGAGAGAGAGAGAGAGAGAGAGAGAGAGAGAGAGAGAGAGAGAGAGAATATAATTTTTCACCGATTGCCTTAGTTGATGCACATTCAGACGACGCGAGACGAAGTTAACATGCATTGAATGCAGCTACATGCAATTCATAATAACGACGAATGGAGAACTCAGGTGATAAACAAGAGACAAAGAGGAGAATAGTCAGGTGATCAATCAATCAAGAGAGAGAGAGAGAGAAAGAGAGAGGTTGAGAGAGAAGGAGAGAGATCTCTCATCATCTCTTGGCCAGCGATGATGATCTGTGCAAGTAGTATGTCGACTGACGGAGAAATCCCCACGAAGGCCGGAGACCTGATCGAGTCCCGAGTTCGTGGAACAGAAAGAAAGAGGAATTAAATCCCATTCGTGGGTTATTGTACTCGAACAAAAACAGTCAATCAGTGTGGAGGGGAATTAACATGATCCACTTTGGTCCAATTTGTCTCCTCTTGCCCCCCCCTCCCCTCCCTTCCCACCCCCATTGAAAACACCCCCCATCCCCCTTGTTGACAGTCTCCCCCTCCCCTCCCCTTCCCTCGAATCGAGGTTGATAATTGTCTCTCATTCTGGATGAGGCCGCTCACAGAATAAATGCAATTTTGTCTGTCCAAAGAGAGGGTTTTCAATGCTCTTGATTGGGGCTTGCTTGTCATTGATGGAAACAGAGACGTTTCTGCCGCTGTTACTGCTTCTCTGGAACTTCCCCTGGAGCCTCCGCTTCTATTTTCTGCTGTTGTTGCTGCTGCTACTGCCATATCGAAAATAGAGGTGTCAGTAGTCCTCATTCTTCGTCTTCTGCTTCTCGCACGTCAATGCTAATGCCCTGGACATCACTAGCAGCAGCTTCTGCTAAGTGCTACTATTGTTGCTGTTGCTGCTAAGCGTTATTGTCTTTGCTGCTGCTAAGCGCTACTGTCTTTGCTGCTGCTAAGCGCTTCTGTCATTGCTGCTACTGCCAAGTGCTACTGTCGTTGCTGCTACTGCTAAACGCTACTGTATTTACTGCTGCTGCTAAAAGCGCTAATGTTATTAATGCTGCTTCTACTGCCACTGCTAACTTTTTCTCGGATGTCCACCCTGTCAGGTTACTTACGCTTTCTTCTCAGTACTTGATTTGTATCGCACATTTATGTCTTGTTTTCCCTGAAGCATACTGTAGTACGTTCTTGAAGCGTTTTTAAGTTGTCAGTGGCTATCAAATATAATGACACTGTAGCGGATTGTGAGTAGTTCAATTTCTATCCGTAAAAATGTTGCCAATTTTGTCTCACTGAAGGAATTGACGACAATTAGAGATGGAGCATTACTCTTGAAAAGTGGTTCTCGCTCCTTACAGAGAGAGAGAGAGAGAGAGAGAGAGAGAGAGAGAGAGAGAAAGTCGCCAATCCCCGCCCCCCACACCCCCGCGAGCTGGATGCTGGAAGGCGAAAACCAGGGAGAAGGGAAGGTATGAAAATGGAGAGAGAGAGAGAGAGAGAGAGAGAGAAGAGAGAGAGAGAGAGAGAGAGAGAGATTCCAATCAATTAAGGAACAAGAATAACAGAATCCCCCTCAGAGCCTCGCTCTGGCTCCATGCTTCCCCTCGGTGTTGGTTTATGGAAATGAGGGGAAAAGGTCCAAGAGGAGCGGCGGCGGCGGCGGCGGCAGCTCAGGTCTGTGAGCGCCTGGTGCTATAAGGTCCGACGCTCCCTGGAAAGGAGGCTAACTTTCGACTGATCGGCACCATTCGGGTTTTGTTTGGGGGGTGGGGGAAGGTTGTTAGGGATTAGTATTTGCAACCTGAACTGGGATGGCGTGACTCTCCCGTTTGTTTGTGCTTTGTGAATCATTATGTGCTTAGGCGGGGCGGTTATTATTACCGGGGCAGACTCCCTGAACCGCGCAACTTTTCGCCTGTTGAAAAGAACGGTGTAAGTTGAAGAATTTACATACCAGAATTGTGCGAGATGAAGTATTCATGAACGGTGGCATTTGCTTACCCTGAAATGCAAAATAATTTTGAGGTTTGTGCAAGGTGGTATATTGTTAAGAGGAGATACCTAGGGACATACAATTGCTGTAAAGTATATTATTTTATATCTCGCCTCTTCAGTCATGTCAGTATCATGAGTTTATAAATGAGAAATAATCCTTTTCTTACCGGTTTTTAATCGGTTGGAGATTATCATGTAAAGTCTGTATATGTATAATCTCGTCAGTAACCTTTCATTTTATTGATTTATCATTGCAGAAAGAGAGGAATCGTTATATATTGAGAAAAGCGTCAATCATCCTATTCGCAAAGTCGGGTAAACGATCCAGCGACCGCAACCTGTCGAAAGAAGACATTTCATTCACTCGAACATAACCGCTGTCCATTAAAAGATGTAGTTCCTGACGAGCGAAAACTGCAAAGCATCCTGCATACGTTTATTTCTGCAGTACTAGGCAACCCTATCTCGCGTCGATACAATATTAGAAACCCTTTATGTGGGCAAATTAAAACCGAACTTAAATATAGATCACTCTGCCTTCAGCGGGAAAGTATTTTGATTAAGATCCGTTTTTATGCTTATCTGTGTATTGATTGTTTTCATTTTATATTCATGTGATTTTGTTTTAGGTTTTAACGTATTATTTTTTCACTTTCTCCATTTGCTTGTGTTCATTTTATATTCATTTGATTTTTTTTTTAGGTTTTTATGCATTAGTTTTTAACTTTTAACTTTCTCCATAAAGCCGAAGACCCACTTCATAATATCGCACGGAAGAGATTTAGCAAGGATCGCTAAGTAACAGAGTATCGGCGACGATTATTCCTCGGGAATTATTCATGAACTGACCTTCAGTTGTATCAGGGGGACTCACCCCCTCTTCAGTTATTTGTGGGCGATCGCATTTTTGTTCCAGCTGCATAACGTGCAGATGAGGAAAGTTGAGTTTCGACTTTTTGATTCTTACGCGCCACCGTTAGACCTAAACCGGCCACAAATATATATAATATATATATATATATATATATATATATATATATATATATATATATATATATATATATATCTTTATGTATGTATTATTATATTTATAATTGTCTTAACGACTGGTTTCTCCCTAAAAGAGTTAGTTAATAGTCAGAGCCACACCTGCGAGTTACGAGGAACCGATATATATATATATATATATATATATATATATATATATATATATATATATATATATATATATATATATATGAATTTAATGTGCCATCTCTGCGTTTGTAGAGACAGAGAGCATCTATGCACACGAAAATCTCCTCAAGAAAGAGAAGGAAAGAAGAAGAAGAAGAAGTAAGAAGAAGACGGAAGAAGAAGAAGAAGGCGAAAATGAGATGGAGGTGGATGTAGGTGGGAGGTGAAGGTAGATGCCAGTCCACGGATCAATATGTCTGGGCTTGAGAAGGGTGTGCAGGGAGGAGGGAGGAGGGAGGAGGGAGTGGTGGTGGAAGCTGTTGGGTGGAGGGGGGTCAGGAGAAGGGGTCAGGAAGGGAAGAGTGAGTGGGGGAGTGAGCGAGACTCCAAAATTACTTACTCCTTTACATCTTACCCCCTCATACTCCACCGCACCACTTTCAACCACTCCCCCCAACCCCCTTTTCTCTCTCTCTCTCTCTCTCTCTCTCTCTCTCTCTCTCTCTCTCTGCTCGCCTCTTCATCTCAGCTTTTGACTTCACATCGCATGGTCTAGTGTGACTCTAATATAAATATATATATATATATATAATATATATATATATATATATATATATATATATATATATATATATATACTATAAATACCTATATTAGTGTATTCAATATATATCCACTTAGAGATGGGTAAAAGTGTCTGGTACTTTCATGTGTCATACCAGGTAAATGTCGAACAGCATTATGTTATTATGTATGTGCGTTACTTAAGGACAATATTCTATTAATTGATTAGCCAGTAATACGTATGTATATATAACATACTTTTATATATGTATGTATATATATCGTAGCTAATGTAACATTCGTATATAAACTAAAGAATTTTTATTTTGCTGCGAGAAAAGTGTTTGCAAAAAAATAATAATAAATAAATAAATGAAACATTTTCAGCTAATGCCATTATAGATTTGGAATCGATTTTTAAGAAGAAAAAAATCATGTGTAGTCAAAACTTTTGGTTCGGAAATTTTCTTGTGGATTTTAATGAAGTATTTGAGATGCCCCTACAGGCATCAAATACTCCTCTTTTTCGAAAGGTGTTTTCACAAACGTTTGACAGTGAAAGTCTGGATATATATTGTCCGCTGTCTGTCTTATTACACAATGGGTATTCACCAAATTCTCGTCACTTCAGCCTCTGTAGATTACGATGTTATTTGTTTATGAAATGTTCCTCAATGAAATGTCCCTCAACTTATGTAGTTTGCCTCTAGCTATGAAAAGTACCGACTCACGAAATCTCTTCAGCAAACTACGAAGCTTAAACTGGCTTATTCTCTTCATAAGCTATGAAGGAAATAAGCCAGTTTTTCCTTCTAAACCCTCGTGGTTTACTAAGAGGTTTCGTCAATCGTTGCTTTCTCCATTTCGTGTATTGTGTATTCCACAAAGAAGATTTGCGATGTGACCGCTCTTCGACTTCCAGAGTTTCCAGAAAGAATTCGAGAATTGGAAGTTTCCTAACTCCCGAAGTTGTGAAGAATTCATGAATTACAGTTCTTCCACCCAAATAGTTTGAGAACTAATCGAGTATGAGTTTCCGCTGACGCGTCCGTATATAACTCGCGGCCGGTTTGGAGCGATTTTTCCAACGACGGAAGTATTTAGTACTAAAAGACAAGACTAAAAGACAAGATACGTTAACGTTAGACCTTTAGGATGTAACGGTGAAGTGTCAAGCGACCGTTGTCGCCCTGGGCACAGGCAGACTGACAGACAGACAGACAGATGACGGTGTGATCAAACTGTCTTCTAAGTCTGTGAAACAGAGAAGTGTTCGATTCCGTGGAACAATGAATTCTCCCTTTGTTGGGGGGCGGGGTGGAATGGTGGGGGGTTTAATTTCATGCTTGGTAGATGCCCTAAGGGGAAATGCTCTCCGGAGCACATCCGACATCTGCATTAGCATATAAATGGAAGACATATAACCACGCTATTAATATGCCGATTGCCAAGGGCGGACTACAGAGCTGGATCATCGGGAGTGAGGGTTTTTTACGACGGCCGTTTAACCGCCGTTGCTAAGATCATCACAAAGTCTAAGCATCACGAATATGAAGCATCAACTTACACTTACACACACGAATACACACAGCTCAAATACGTGTGTGTGTGTTTTTGGATAAGTGCTCGGGAAATAGATGTGCTGAAATTGAAAGTGCGTGCGCTACTTGAGTGTACTACATGCAGATTTTGGTGAATTGTTACTCACTCACTTGCCGGTGATTAAGAGGATTTGCTGTGAACGAATACATACAAGATCTGATACACACACACACACACACACACACACACACACACACACACACACACACACACACATATATATATATATATATATATATATATATATATATATATATAATAATAATAAGAGTCCTTAGTTCATTTCACGCAATCCTACCGCTACTTATGAACGCTGACACCATTACTTTTGACATTTGATTAACTAATTATTTTGATAACGTATCCATGTTCCAGCATATGCTTAGGAAACCTCGCATACTTACTGGACGTTAACTTTATCAATAACATGACCTGTTTACCGGCAATTCTTTCAAAGATGCTCTCCTCCGTAGGAGAAATGCCAGACCTCTTTCTGTTTTATGAAAACGAATTGATCTGTGGCTTTTCCCGCATGTGGTTGCCGTTTGCGCTTGATCTTGATTCCTTTGTTTCTCTCTCTCTCTCTCTCTCTCTCTCTCTCTCTCTCTCTCTCTCTCTCTCTCTCTCTCTCTCTATCGATTACATTACCGTTTTAATATTTCAGTGGGAATGCAGGTTTAAGACTGCTTCTGAACATTCCTTAATCGAGTGACTGGGATGTTTTTGTAGTTTACGCCAGTTTTACCTGAACAATGATTCCGTTTTCTGTTTCCGATTGAATGATGCTTTAGGTGTGTTCGAAAGAAAACTTGTACCTTTAATGCAGGTTTGTTACAAACTGAGCTTACATGTTTTTTAAAGTTGACTCGTCTGTTAATGTTCGTGTTTGCTATCAGCTCAACTTGTAATTCCGTGTTCTAGCATAATAAGGAGAACTCGATTTAATTATTCCTTATATTATCTTTTGATATAACACTCCCTAAAAATTTCGTTTTCTATTTCACATTGACGCAGGAACAGTTTTCTTCTTCTAAAAGACCGTAACAAACTCTCTTATTATTTCCATTTTAAATGAAATTGAATTATAAAATGCACTGCGGTAACGATCTTAGCTATATTATAGAAAGATGAAATAACGCCCAGTTTCGTCATTAATCCGAATTTCTAGTTAGGGAAGATGTACATTCGGGGATAGGTAGTTAAACGTGGGTTTGGAACTCCGTAGATTCAAGCCTCTTTGCCAAAAGGATTCTCAACGGTTTTCATTGCGCGCAAATATTGTCTTTTACGTTGATAGGAATCTTTATCAATACGTTATATATATATATTATCTATATATATATATATATATATATATATATATATAACAAATGTGTGTGGTATAAGGACTTCATACTTATCTATACATGTACCAATGGGTGTACATATGTGTCTTTGTTATTTTTGAATGGTCTCGGTATACGACTAAAAATTTATAAAACGTTTAACCATTAAAAAATTGAGTCATACTATATATATATATATTATAATATATATATATATATATATATATATATATATATATAACATATATATATGTTGTGCGTCTAATCCAGTGATTTCCCTCTCCATCTCCCCTCAAAAGCCATCTCCCCTGAGGGCTCTCCCCTCACCCCCCTTGTCCCCTTTCTCTCTCTCTCTCTCTCTCTCTCTTTTTTTAACTCTCCCTCTCCTTTTACAAAAGAGTATCTTGCGTGTTGTATCGATCAGCTGAAAGTTGACAAGATATCGATCCATGAGTAGAAAATATTGATGACATCACCTCTCCTCTCTCTCTCTCTCTCTCTCTCTCTCTCTCTCTCTCTCTCTCTCTCTCTCTCTCTTTCCCCAAATACTTTATCACAACTTCATCATATACTATACATATATATATATATATATAGATATATATATATATATATATATATATATATATATATATATGTAAAAGGTTATTTTACTTGTCACAGTAACACCGTTTGAAGAGGCACCCTGTGTGTGTGTGTGTCGTATGCCCACATTTTATTTTTCTGTTCACCCTTCAACGCCAACTCCCCGTTCGTTGAAGCTGCGACTCGGAGTTTTTCCCTTTAAACATCGATTGGCCGTTTAAATCCACCATTTTCTTTCCTCTCTCTCTCTCTCTCTTGTCTTCTCTCGTCTCTCTCATCCTCTCTCTCTCTCTACGCACCACCAACTTGTTTGATTCTATTTCGTCTCTTCTCTCTCTCCCTCTCTCTCGCAGTCACCCACAGATATACTACACATAATAAATGTAAACTCTCTCTCTCTCTCTCCTCTCTCTCTCTCTCTGACACATACACATACTTGAACAAACTACAGGTTTTACTTAATAAGGACACGCTCTTGCATACACAAGTACTAAAATTCAGCGTCATGCTTACTTAATGTTAGAGAGAGAGAGAGAGAGAGAGAGAGAGAGAGAGAGAGAGAGAGAGAGAGAGAGAGCATTTTAAATAATCTACCTACGTTGACGTAAAATAGCAAAACGTGGAAAATAGATATGACAATATGATACACTTAATTCTTTTGGAAAAATCCTTTTGCCAACGGTTATTGTCGATGAGCCATAAATTGAATTCTCTTTTGGAAGATGTTATCGCCACAAGAAAGGTTATTGAAGCGACTTGTGTTGTTGGAAAAGGAAACTGTAAAACGCTGAACCAAGGACACTTGGCGTGTAGGATATTCGCGAACCTTCTTTTTACCTTCGGCGAATCTTTTAAGGTGTCTAGATATTAAGAGGAGATTGTTGCAAGCCGAGAGACATTTTTTTTCCTCAAGTTGGAAATTACCACCACTTTGGCAATGAGAATTTTGGACTCTTGGAGAATGGCTAACTTGTGAAAATGTCTGTTTTTTTCTGCCTCTTCTTCCTCCCATTCTTCGTCTTTTTTTAGAATTCTAACATTTCAACTGGAACATTTTCCCCCACAATATTCGCCTAGTCGGTTTACACAGCGAAAGTGACACAGCTGAACGGATACGTTTTCCTCTCCACAAAATATGGACACAGTTTTCACTCATGCAAACGTAGAAGAAAAAACTAAATGAATAAATAAATTAAAAAACACCGGTTACAACATCGATAAAAACCTCCTAGAAGTTAAGGTTGTGTTATGATGAACGTACCTGCAACTGCGCGATATTCCGGGTCGGAATGAAGGGAGGGAGAGAGGAAGAAAGGTGAAGGAGTCAAAGAGATCTTTGGACAAAATGGTCTGCGGGTGATTCTCGAGATGACGACGAATGAAAAGGGACGAGAAACGATGAAATTGGGAAACAGATCACTTACCGGACAGCTGCTGACTGATGCTGGCCGCTGCAGACGAGAGATGCGGCGGTGGTGGTCGAGACGACGAATCTCGTAGAAATGTTCCAATTGTGTGATTGATTTTGAAGTCTAAATAAGTGAGGGATGTTGGCAAGCTTTTTTTTTATATATATATATTATATAATCTTGTGTTTCCTCGCAACTTGTTTCACAAACTCAGGAAAGAATTGAACTAAATATAAATATAAACAGTAAATAGTATTATTTTTTTTCCCGCCGGCAATTTGTAACACTTGAACTGGTGGTGTGTGGGGGATGTGTTCGTGTCTGGATCAATAAAGGAAAGCGTTCAACTCCGTCTGCTTGTGCCATGCATGTTTCAGTGTTGTGTGGGGGACAGATCTATGACTTCTTTTCTCTCGGATGCTGCCGTTTCTTTGTCGCTCTTTCTCCCTATCATTCTCTTCCTCTCCATCTTTCTGTCTCTCTGTCTCCATCTGTGTCTCCGTGGTTGTGCCTAGCGCGAAGCGCGACTTCCGGAATGAGAAGAGTTTATAGTTCTGTGTTCGGCGCGTTCCTTCTTTGTCTCACACGGCCTCCATCTTGTCTCTGAGTCTGCCGATGGCTTCTGGGGCCACACACACAGCATCACCGAGAGAGAGAGAGAGAGAGTCGAGGGGAAAACCGGTTGTTCTTCGTCCCTCTCGTCCTCTTCTTCCTCTTCCTCTCCTCGTCACGTAGTCCCTTCTCCTCCTCCTCCTTCAGCATCTGCTGCTGGTGCTACTGACACCGCTACTGCTACTGCTACTGCTACTGCTGCTGTTGGTGGTTGGTGGTGGTGTTAGTTCCCTTCCATCTTCTCCTCTGTCGTCTTCAACCGCCATCTGAGTCGGCTCAATAACCCACGACTTGCGTAGACGGCCAAAAGTTCTCTGCCGGCGCTGGAACAGGTGGAGTTGCGGATGGCGCTGCTGCTGGCTGGCTGCCTGGATGGCTGGCTGGCTGGCTGGCTGGATGGATGGATGACTGGATGGCCCTCCGAGATAAAAGGGATGCTGGCTGCTCTTGTCTGCCTGCCTGCCTGCCTGCCTGCCTGCTTTCCTTCCTTCCTTCCTCCCTTCGCCACTGGAGAATCACCGAAGGAGAGGAGAAGAGGTAGAATGAGAAGCAGAGAGGAGAAGTAGAAGAAGCTGTCTCGTTTCCCCCTTCCAGTCCGGTCCGGTAGCCTGTGATCGCTGGCTCCATCGCCATGGAAATGACGACGGAGGTAGACGGGCGGCCATGGAAGGCTGCGGCGGCCCTGCTGAACGGACAGTAGCTGCTTCTGCTTCTGCTGCTGCGACGACGACGACGACGGGGAGAAGAGAGAGAGAGAGAGAGAGAGAGTGGGAGAGAAAGAGAAGAGAGAGATAGAGAGAGAGAGAGCGAGAGAGGGGCAACGTGCAGTCGCCGAGGGGTTAGAACCGGGTCTGTGGTAAGATCCCTTCCTCCCTGTTCTCCCCTCAGCATCCATCCCAGCATCTCCCCTCACGCAGACGCACTTCTCTCGCTCCCCCCTCACTTGAGCCCCCTCCCTCTCCCTCTCCACCTCCATCTCCCTCCCTCCCTCCCCTCCAATAGCCGCCACACACACTCCCCAAACTTCCTCTCTCTCTCTCTCTCTCTCTCTCTCTCTCTCTCTCTCTCTCTCCCCCCACCCCCCTTGCCTGGCCTTCCTTCCCCTATCTCAGCATCCCCCTCTTTTGAGCTTCATCCCCGGCCTAACCTCTCTCTCTCTCTCTCTCTCTCTCTCTCTCTCTCTCTCTCTCTCTCCTGCCCGCCTACTCTCCTCTTCTCATGGTTACCCCTCTCCTATCCCTTTCCCCCCTAGCCCCCAGCCCTCTTCCCCAACCCAAGTCCTCTCTCTCTCTCTCTCTCTCCTCTCTCTCTCTCTCTCTCTCTCTCACCCTTCACCCAACCGTTGCCATGACAACCTCCCCTCGCTGGAGTCCAAGCAATTTCGATTGTTGATTTACCCTGATGGTTTGTTGTGTTTCAAACGGGAGTGCGGAGAGAGTTCCCTCGCTGTCGTCCATGTTGGGAACTCAAAAGGGGAACTGGGGCTCCTATTTATGTTCCCAATTCTCTTGGAAACCAACGTATGGAGGCTGATAAGCGCTCTTAAATTTCGTGCATCTTCTTTGATACATAGATACATAAGCTCTCTTGGAGCAGATGAGTCGAGGTAAAGTTCGCTTACAGTCCTCTCTCTCTCTCTCTCTCTCTCTCTCTCTCTCTCTCTCTCTCTCTCATACAGTGTCCTCTTAGATGCATGTGTAACCGACGACATGGTATCATCACAGATTCGCTCTGCCGTAGATTCAGGGATACATTATTATTATCTCTGCGTCTACGAAAGAGTATACATACCTCCCCTTATAATATACATCGATACATAAGTTTTGAAAGCATTGCCGAGTCGTAGATTCATAAAATGTATAAGTCCTTAGTATCATCATTATTATTATTCAGAAGATGAAATGTGCTGATACGGAACAAGCCCACCACAGGAGATATTGACTTGAAATATAAGCTTCCAAAAAAATATGGTGTTCGTTAGGAATAAGTAAAAAGAACAAAAATAGATTAATAAATAGGTAAATAGATAAGAATGTATTAAAATACAAGAATAGTATTAGGATAGTAATGGATTGCAGTGTATATTCTTTGAGGTATATACACAGTACCACAAAGTTTCTTTATACATTGTATCTTCTTGGACGGTTATGTCCATAATCTCTCTCGCAAAAACTGTATCCTGAAAGTTAACAATCGCTGGGTAAACACTGGCTTTCACAAGACGCTAAGACTACTTAGCTATTTATAAATTTTATTTTCTTTTTGAATAAGTGATATCTCTCTCTCTGCATTTCCCTTCACCTCCTCTTATTGCTTCCAAATGAACACCTTAATATTCTTTGGAAGCTTGAATTTCAAGTCATCGGCCCCTGTGGTGGGCTTGTTCCATCTGAATAGGTTTCGTCTTCTGAATAATAATAATGATAATAATAATTGCTATGTTAAATCTAATATTCGCTCAATAGAGGAATTTGAATTCATCTGGCGTCGCGTCCGCTGAAGGTGACGACGATGTGTTTACAGGAATTGTGATATGACAACAATCTCATCATTGCATCGTCATCATCTTCATTATCATCTGCACCTCCTCGATTTTGATCAGTTAGGTTCATTTCTTATTCAGATTCCCTGGTGGATCTGGGGCTCTTGTGGTCTACCCTTTGAACTGGTAGTTTGGAATTCGTTGGGATATGGGCCTGTATTTGTTTCGCTATCTGGCGCGTATGTTGTCTTCAGAACATGCCTTTCCCTTTGAATCAACTCAAGTCTCTTGTCTTATTGTCTGTCTATGCTTAGGGGGAATTTTCTACGTTATTTTTGTATCTTCCTGAAGTCGATTCCAACATGCGAAGTCGATTCCAACATACGCACACAGTTTTACATTATATATATATATATATATATATATATATATATATATATATATATATATATATATGATATAGAAAAATTCTTCTGTTACAACTGGATACGTCTCAAGTATAAAAGGCTAAGGACTATACTAACGTGGACTAACTTCCACCGAAATATAGTCCTAGTTTTAAACCAGAATTGCTTATATATTTATATATATATATATATATATATATATATATATATATATATACATATTATGAAGTTCATAATGAAAAGACAGCACCAAGTACATTCGATGTGTTAAATAAACGAAAGTACTTGTCACTCTGTCTTCTCATTTTGAACAATTCCCAGTGGCTTCAGCTGGTGTTTGTATATATATATATATATATATATATATATATATATATATATATATATTATATATATATTTATACACATTAACAGATTGACGTGAGTATGCCTATATACACCAATGCCCTTTTGGGCATTCAGAGCATCCGAACCCAAAGTATACAAAAGAGCGGAATGAAGCAAGTGAACCTGACCACTTATTTATTAATGGCGGGGTTTGGGGGTTTGGGGGGGGGGGGGGGGGAACACCTGACAAACCGCACCTATGATAGTTCTGGTAGTGTTTGCGATCCAATTTCAAGAGGTAATGAGGAAGGCTACTAATTAGCCTGCCTGAGCCATATTAATTATACTCGCTCTCTCTCCGAATATTAATTAGTTGAAAATGCGTTTAAAACATACACACACACACAAGGAGAAATGTCAGAATATCTAGTCTTTTTTTGGTGAGGTGGACCGCTGTTTGGCAGATTTCGGCAAAAATATACTAGCGTCTTACCAGATTCCAGGGGTATAGTATCACACACACACACACACACACACACACACACATATATATATAGATATAAATATATATATATATATATATATATATACTATATATATATATATATATATATAGATATATATATATTTATATGTATATATATATATATATATGTGTGTGTGTGTCTGTTCTTCCTTTTCGAACACACACACGCACAGCCAGACTTTATTTAAATATCAAAAGTGTCTTTGATGGTTCCATCGTAAATTAGACTTGGTGCGGAGAGAGAGAGAGAGAGAGAGAGAGAGAGAGATGAGAGAGAGAAGAGAGAGAGAGAGAGAGAGGATGTTGGGATAGGAGGAGCAGGTGCCGGCAGAGAGAGGGAAAGAGAGAGAGAGAGAGAGAGAGTTCCAAATGGGTAGTCTGATGTAAATGCTAATGATTGCTAATGAGTTTCCATTCGTCATTATGGCATCTAAGAACTCGAGAGGGATGCCTATTAAGGCGAGCGGCATATTTTAGCATTTCCTTTGGCCTGTTTTTCTTTGTCTCTCTCTCTCTCTCTCTCTCAGGGAATTCTTGAAATAATGGCCTCTCTCTCTTCGTGGTGGCCACCTTGCCTCGTCTTGTAATTGCCTCGAGTTCGATACCCGGGGAAGACCAACAAAGCAACCTAGGAGGCCCTTTACCTGAAAAGTTACTATTTAGGTACCTGGTGGTTAGTTCACTGGTGTAGGTGTAGGTGGGAAGAGAGAGAGAGAGAGAGAGAGAGAGAGAGAGAGAGAGAGAGAGAGAGAGAGAACAGAGGAATAATTAGAGATGATATGAATGAATTTATATTTTTGCTTTGAAGTCGAATTGTAAAGCAGCTGTAATTTACTTTTTAAGTAAATTACAGCTGCTTTATTTTCTTTTGCATATATTATACTTACACACACATACGTATATATATATATATGATATATATATATATATATATACTATATATATATATATATATATAAAAGATCGGGTACTAGCGTCATCCTCAAAAGATTTTATGAGAATGGGAACGTGGCTACGCTACAGGAGGCTTCTGTACCAACCCCCCTCATGAAAAAATAACCCACTCCCCTCTCCCCAAAATGGGAAGACGCTTACTGTGAAGAGCTATATACATTTATTATTATTATTATTATCATTATTATTATTATTAATATTATTATTCAGGTGAGGGAGAATACAGAGAAAGAGAAAAAAAGAGAGAGATCTCACTCATCAAAAAGAAAAAAAATAATTAAACTTATCAAAAAAGAAAAGATTAATTAAACTAATGAATAGATGCAAAAAAATGCGTGAGTACTTCTATTCAGATAACCTTGACTCTTTTAAGATTTCTGCCCGAGACGTCAGTGGGCTTATCGGCATTCCCGTTCTTCTCCTTTTGCCTTATAGCTCTTCCTCCTTCCTTCCCCTGCGCCATTTCCCGTTTCATCATGGTTCATCTCCACCTCAATCGGCGTCGACGGTCAATCCTTGATAGGAGATAAATTGAGTCTCTGATGCCTCCGATGGATCACAGAGAGAGAGAGAGAGAGAGAGAGAGAGAGAGAGAGAGAGTGGAAGGGACGTTATGATCAATTACAATATTTAAGGAAGGCGATTAGTTTAGGCCTCTTGCTTCTTCTAACCCGAGGATTTCCAGAAGGGGACTTTCCTCCCCTACCCCCCGCCCCATCATTTTTAGTTTCTCCTAATCATTGTTTTTATCGTTTTCTTCTGTGGCTCTCTTCGTCTCTTTCTCGATATGGAAGGTTTACTTTGTAATTTTGGCTTCTTCACAGTCGGTCGATATCATCGGAGAATAGAGACTGTGTCAACGAAGGAAGTGTACAATTCTTCCTCCATTATTATTATTATTATTATTATTATTATTATTATTATTATTATTATTATTATTATTATTATTCTTATTATTATTATTTCAGCAAGCAAAACCTATTCACGTGGAGGAAGCACACCAAAGGGGCCATTGACTTGAAACTGCATCTTCCAAAGAATCTTGTTTTCAACCTCCCACCGCAGACCCCACACTGCAGCAGTAACTGATCATAATACAGAGCCAGAGCCAGTTTTTTTTTTTTTTTATCATCACCCTATGGGAGACGCGAACCCGCTACATCTGAGTGGCATACCGCGATATTAACCGCTATTCGTCCGTAGCTCTGTGTTTGTAAATGAATTACCGCTTTGCGGTGAGATGTTTATGAAAATAAGTATTGACATTTTAATCTGAAAGGTTTTGTCGAATTGTTACTACGTTTTTTCACATTCTTCCAATGATGTGCGAAATTATTTTTTGGTGTTTGTCATATATTTTCTATTCGAAATATGAATATTCATTTATAAACTTGTAAACTGGCATCAAATTTACAGGAATCTTTGGTCAAACATCATGAGTTGATTGAGCAACACCCGGTGTCTGTTTCTGTTCGCATTCAACTTTGTGTAATATGAATACGGGAAACGCTTTGTTTGAGCAAAGATTATATATCCAGAATTACAAAACCTTTCTTAAGATGCGTTGAAAATTTAAATTATCCTGCTAAACCCAAAAACGGATTAAAAAAAATTTTAGTAAAAGTGTTCGTCCACAATTTGTAGTAAAATGTACACTTATTTTTTACATTCAGTTGAAAAATTGATGTGCAGGACTTCTCAAAAACATGGACACAAGAGATTTGGGATGATACAGACTCTTCAAGGAGTTAAAATAAACTGCAGGATAACGATTTAGTATGATAAAGCCATCGCCCTATTAGTCCTTTAGCGTAATGGACGAAAAATACCAGTTAAAAGCATTTTTGGAATTTTTAGGTTTACTGGTTAGACCGGATAGGTTAGGAATGAAACAAATCTTCCTTTTTTGGATGAAGGTAACTGACACGATATTGTTGCGTAGATGAGAGAGGTGTCCCACCTAAAGAAACCGTCTTACTTTGCGGATTTCCAAATGACGAGGAAAGACGAGTAAAATTAATAGGAAGATTTTTATCGCTTGTAGACTTCCCTTGTTTTAGAGGCGTTGAAGCACAAGAAGAAGCTTGAAGCTTGTTGCAGTGGGAAGGTTCTCAGTCATATATAAACTACCCAAGTTTTGAAGCAGTGAAATTTAATATTCTTAAGCAAGTGTAGACTAACCCTATTTTTGGAATAGTGCAAGAAAAAAGAGAGAGAAAATAAAGAGAAACTCGGATAGAAATGGGGAGAATCTTAGTCTTGTATAGACTTTCCTTCTTTTTGGAGTTGTGCAAAAGATCGGGGAGATTTTAAGAATCGTGAGATTCAAGAGTCTTCATCACACGTAGTAGAATTAATTCCCCTGTTATTGGAACAGTGCAAAACACAAGATAGAGAAATAGAAATAAGGCGAATCCTAGGAAGTCATTGCAGCCTTTCCTTGTTTTGCAACTACAAAAGCGAAGGAAAAAAACTGGGAAAAACAAATAAAGAGACCTGGAGTCCCTCTGATGCGAAGATAATCTTTGTGTTAAGAGAGGGAGCCGCTATCTCAATCCGAGTCGCGAATGGATTTCTAAAGGTATTTGCATATAAAATAGAAGAAGAAGAAGAAGAAGAAGAAGACGACGACGACGTCGACGACTCCTGCCAGGAGCCTTCTCCTCCTCAACCCTAACCCCCACCCCCCACCCCCCCCCCCCCCCCCCCCCCCCCCCCACCCCCCCCCCCCCCCCCCACCCCATACCATCACCCTCCAACATCTTACTTCTCTGCGGACCTGTGAGGAGGAGGAGGAGGAGGAGGAGTAGGAGGAAGAGACGCAAGGTCGATATTGCCATTTGTTTCCCAAAGGAAAATGAACCTTAGGGCCCTGGCATGGTATTATTTATCTTGTGCAGTGAAAAAGAAAGAGTTTTGGCAACCGACGGAAGAATAGTTGTAATGTCTTTGCGATATCTGGAATATGGTGTTGAAGACGATATTCTTTTTATTTATTCTTTTTTTTTTTTACTTTTACTTCTTTCCTGCTTTGCAGGATATTTTCTTGAATTCATTTCTGATATTTTATATCAATGCTTTCCTCTCTAAAAAGAAAGGTATTTTGGTTATCTCGAGTGTAATAACAAAATCTAGAAGAGTTGCGTGAACATGACAAGGTAACTGAGAGATGCCCAATCATGACATTAATATTTCTATTGATGTTGAGTTTTTAAATCTCGTGGTGATTTTGCATTTACGAAATCTCCAGCCTAAGTTCCTTTCACTCTAGAGAATTTTTGACCTATATTTGGTGACACCATCTGGCAATAAGGAAGATCATGCGTTGTTGTGTGTAATCTGGCAAGAATATGAGATAATGGAAGCCCATTTGTTTATTGAACTTTTACTATTCATACACTGGTTGTTACCAGCAGTGGTGCAGCCTCTTTATTGTCATTTAAGGCAATATTGATACATAACAGTTTTGTAAGAATGGATCGAACGTATACAACAATCTTGACATGGGTGGAGCGAGTGGTACCAGCAATGCTGGTCTCAGCAAAGCAAGCGAAAAACTTAGGTTGGAGCAAGATGTTGTGACGGTAGTGGTAGCAATGTCGAATGAAATAGTCAATTTTTCTGTCATTGGGGCCAACCACAACAGCAGCGTTGGGATCTGTGGAACAAGGAACTGCATCTAAGTTATCAGTTGAACAAATGACTGCACTGTTGCTGGCATCAGTGAAACAACATCAATAGAGGAAGTGTCTACCCTAACGGTGGCATTAATAGAGGAAGTGACTGTTGATGTTGGCATCAATATAGAAAGTGAATGAGTCGATGTTGGCATCAGTAGAGGAAGTGAATGCATTGATGCTTGTATCAGTAGAGGAATTGACTGTTAATATTGGCATCGGTAGAGGAAGTTCCTAGGAGAAGCCATTGGTTACTTTTGACATCAATGAAACAACAAACTGCATTGATGTTGGTATCAATAGATGAAGTGACTGCGCCAACGTTGCCATCAGTAGAGGAAGTGACTGCACCAATGTTGGCATCATTAGAGGAAGTGACTGCGTCGAAGTTGGCATCAGTAGAAGAAGTTGGTACCAATAGAGGAAGTGACTGTGCTAATGTTGGCATCAGTAGAGGAAGTGACTGCACTAATGTTGGCATCCATAGAGGAAGTGACTCTGCCAATAATGCTATTAATAGACTAATTAGAGGAAGAAATTGTACTAATGTTGGCATCATTATAGGAAGTGACTGGCTTTGAATGTTGGGCAATCCAATAAGGAGGTTTGGACTGGGCTATGTTGACCATAATGGAAGGTGGACTTATGCCAACGTTACCATCATTAAACGAAGTGACTCTGCTAATGTTGGCATCAATAGAGGAAGTGACTGCACTGATGTTGGCATCAATAGAGAAGGTGACTATGCCAACGTTGCCATCATTAAACGAAATGACTCTGCTAATGTTGGCATCAATAGAGGAAGTGACTGTGCTAATGTTGGCATCATTAGAGGAAGTGACTGCGCTAATGTTGGCATCAATAGAGGAAGTGACTGTGCTAATGTTGGCATCAATAGAGGAAGTGACTGCGCGAATGTTGGCATCAATAGAGGAAGTGACTGCACTAATATTGGCATCAATAGAGGAAGTGACTGCATGAATGTTGGCATCAATAGAGGAAGTGACTGTGCTAATGTTGGCATCAATAGAGGAAGTGACTGTGCTAATGTTGGCATCAATAGAGGAAGTGACTGCGCGAATGTTGGCATCAGTGGATCCAGCATCGGCAGCAGACGAAGAAGAAGAAAGAAGAGGAGGAGCCAGAAAAGTGATTGAGGCGCGAGCTGTCTTCCTCGCTGGAACCCTGTCAAGGGAGTCGTCGTCTGCCGTCGCCTCGCCATGATGGAATTGAAATTAATCGCAAAATAGGAGGCCAATAAGTGCCATTGGTCCGTCATCTATCTCATTTTGTCACATAGCGTCACGCCGCGGCAGCAGCGGCAGCAGCAGCAGCAGTAGCGTCACGGGGTCAGACCCCAGGCATCACAGAGCGTCACCTGCCAGTGTAGTAATCAAGAGGTGTTATATGGCCGACTTCACACAGTAATTAAGTTCGCTTCACACTGCGTCCACAAGTCCAAAGGATGATGCTGCGGCGGCAGCGGCTATGCGCGCGCTTTCGTGCGTACGTACACGCAGACGACATACACGTACACACGTACATGCACGTCTGTAGTCCCAATCCGCGATTCAACAGTTGAAATACGAGCGGGCAATTAACTACTAAATATATATCCTCTGAAGTTACTTTATTTTATGGGAAAAGGGCCTACGGAACGTATATATATATATATAATATATATATATATATATATATATATATATATAGATATCATATAATATATATAATATATATATCTATCATATATATACATAGATAGATAGATATCGTACCACAGATATGAATAGCATCAGATAATAGATAGATAGATTAGAATAGATAGATAGATTTAGATATATTTTTATATTAACTATACTGCCTATGTAATTTGCATTTATATTTGTGTGGAGATATATATATATATATATATAGATATATATATATATATATATATATATATATATACTATATATAGGTATATATATTGTAGAGAGAGTCCTGCCGCGTCTTGTGTCCAATAATCTGGAAGTGCTCTATTTAGGGAAGTCCCTGATCTTCCTCCTCCTCCTCCTCCAAGTCCCATAATTAAGGGCCTTTTCCCCGACTCCTCCTTTTGGAGGATTCCTGATGAAAATGCAGAATTGCTTCCTGATTCCATTACTTGTGCAAACGGAATGATCAAACATTATCTCTCTCTCTCTCTCTCTCTCTCTCTCTCTGTGAGAGTTTGATACATGAATGTCGTGTGAGGAACTCCTGTAATTCCAGCAGAGAGAGAGCGAGAGAGAGAGAGAGCTTGAGGCTGATTAGTAAACTCAGCCTGTCTAAGTGGGATGAGAGGTTGAGTGAGGCTGGACTAATATGCATATCGCAGAGATGGGGGGGGGGGGGGGGCCTCCGGAAAGCCCTATCCTTTTTAGCACTGGGCGACTTGAAAGCTGGTAGCTGGGAGATTTATTTGGGGTGGAAATTATAATTTTTTGGGGGAGGGGGTATTTTTGGGTGTGATTATGATATAAACTTTAAAAATTTGATATATATATATATATATATATATATATATATATATATATATATATATATATATATATATATATATGTCAGTACTTATATGTCACAGGAACTCATCTTTTTTTAAAGATTTTTTTATAGATATTATTTGTTTATTAATTAGCTAAACGTGGAACTGAACGAAATTCCCTCACATCCACCGGATAAGGAATCTGCAAGACCCCCAGGGAAGGTTGATTGCTAAGCCCTGGCGGAGGTTTGCGTCCCCTAAACCTTTTTCAAGATACGACGAAGGCTCTTGACTCGCGTCTCTTCATGTTTTTCTTCTCTACCTTTTATCAGTCCTAGAAGCTACCCACGCATTCGACTGTTTACCAGGTACATTATTCAGGCATGAAGATTTAAGGAAAGGCTCCTATAGCATTTTCGTTCCTCCGGGGATCGAACCTGAAGCCCTTTGGTGGGGAGGTCCTACAGAGAGAGAGAGAGAGAGAGAGAGATTCATTCCTCCTCCTTCCAGCTGTGCAGCCCTCATCAAAGGTTGGTTGTATATGAAGCTTGTTAATATTGTCAGAGCATTTCTGTGAACACGCTTGACCAAGCACACACACACACATACACACACACACACACAAACGCACAGGCAGACACGGCTACTAATACACTTAGCGGCCCAACGTCAGAATCCAATGGTGCATACATGGCTTGGCCCAGATCAAATCGATGCCTCCGTATCTGCTCAGCCGAAAATTATTAGTCATTTTGCCTCTGATCCCCTCAAGGTAATTCTGATAATGCAGTTTTCCATCCCGAAATAAAAAAAAATAAATAAAAAAAGGGAAGAAAAATTGTCCTTATAGTTGTGGAAGTTCGTCGCGGGGAATGAAATTGTAAACTGGTCTTATTCATTCGGTAACTGGGTTTGTAATGTCTGTTTTAAGGTCAGCTTGCAGTGGAAAATAATTCTCTTTCCTTTTTGTGAATTTTAAGGTTTCTTAAAAACTGCGTGAATTGACATTGATATTGACAGCTTCCAGCAACTCTAGTAGACTCTATCCAATTCCAAGATTATTTATTATCAGAGAATGACTAGAGATAGCACGATTCTATGTTCGTTTCCTCAAGCTGATTCTCAAAGCGAAATTTATTCCGTCGTGTAAAAATGCACTTACTTAGAAAAGAGGTTGAATTGTCGTAAATCTTTATTTCGTCGTCAGTGGAGATTTTACGACGCGCCGTGTTGTTTACGAAAGACGGCATAACCTGAATTTTTATACATTTTCTCTAACCTTTCAAAATGAAGTTGGTATTGCAATGGCATTGCTTACTTATGTATATTATTATTATTATTATTATTATTATTATTATTATTATTATTATTATTATTATTATTATTATTATTCCGTAGATGAAATTTAATCGTGGAACAAGCCCACCACTTAAGGGGCCACTGACTTGAAATTCAAGCTTCCAAAGGATATAGTGTTCATCAGGGAGAAGCAAGAGGAGGTAAAGGAAAATACAGAAAGAAGAGACCCCACTTATTAAAAAAAAAAAACAAATAAATTAATAAATAGGTAAATCATTTGACGTCTTGTGAAAGGAAGACCGTCTTTACCCAGTGATTGTTAACTTAAAGGATACGGTTTTGCGAGAGAAATTAGGTACCTGTGTATATCGAAGAAGGTACAATGTATAAAGGGAATTTGTGGTTCTGTGTATGTATCTCAAAATTATATACACAGATAAGAGACGCGTTAGGAAGTAGTAAGAGGAAGTGAAGGGAAGTACGGAAAGATCCCACTCATTCAAAAAGAAAGAAATAGAGTAACAGACAGATAAATAGATGAACTTGTACTGATGTCAATAAAGATCTCTCAAGGTCTCGCCGATGACTCGGCCGGGACAGGTGCGGGCATTAGCCAGAGGCCTTTGTGTGGTTGAGCGAATGCGCTTCTTCTGGCACTCCAGACTTTCGTTAACGATCATTCCCTATTGTCCCGGACGCAGGAAATCATCCCTAATTGAGCCTCGTGTGATGAGCTATAATAGCTAATTACGACAAACATTAGGGAAGATATTAGCGTAATTTGGCCACGTCGTAACGGATTTTTCGCTAATTACATAAACAAGATGAGTTCCTTATGATGGCATTAGTAGCCGCGCATTCGGGCGGTCCTTGTTTCGGGGGCATAGATTTTAATTGCCTTTTTTTTTTCTTCCTCTGTTAACCAAGAGCTTTGTTTTCTGAGCTACGGTGATTGAGGTAAAGCTATTCAAGCAAAGATACGAGTAAGACCTACAAACACTTTTGATGTGTGATTGTTGTTCGCTTTTGGGTCCTTCGATAAATTCGAAAAGTATCCGATTGGGAAAAGGGCAAAAATCTCCTCGGAAAGGAGTCGATTATTCGATCATTTTCTCTTTTAGTCTGATTTTAGTTTTCTATAAAAGGAAACTGTTGGAGTGGCTTTGTCTGTCCGTCCGCACTTTTTCTGTCCGACCCTCAAATCCTAAAAACTACTGAGGCTAGAAGGCTGCAAATTAGTATGCCGGTCATCCACCCTCCAATCACAAAACATACCAAATTGCAGCCCTCTAGTCTCAGTCATTTTTATTTTATTTAAGGTTAAAGTTATCTATGATCGTGCCTCTGGCAGTGCTACAGATGCCAACAACACAGGACCGCTACCGGGCTGTGGCTGAAAGTTTTGTACGGCATTATACGCTGTACTTGCTTATTCCCGCACTTTTTTTCTAGTTTATGCAGCAGTTAGCGGTTCTACGCACATTGATAATGTGTTCTGAACCAGAGACCTTATCTGAAATTGATCGAATGAATTTTTATCAAGGCTCAATAATGTGTAACTGGTGTCGATGACCTGTATTGGTTTGACTTCAAGCCAATGTAAGGCAATCGGTAGTCTTGGGCTCTGTATCCACTTCACAAAGGCGAAATATATACTATGGACAAGGTGTTTCATGCTATTGATAGTCATCTTATGTTGCTGGTCCCAAGCATATACTCGCAGGCACACTACATATACTATATATATATATATATATATATATATATATATATATATATATATATATATATATATATATATTATATATATATAATATATATATCATATATAATATATATTAATATATATATATATATATATATATAGATATATATATATAATATATATATATATATATATATATATATATAATATATATATATATACATATATATATATATACATACATACATACATACGTATAAATAAATATATATATGTATAAAATATATATATATATATATATATATATATATATATATATACAGAGAGAGAGAGAGAGAGAGAGAGAGAGAGAGAGAGAGAGAGAGTGAGAGAGAGAGAGAGAGAGAGAGAGAGTGCATGCTCTATAGTGCCGTTCTAAATCTTAAACGTTGAGAACCAGGACTCATTCCAGTGCTGATCCAGCATTAACTCCAGGAAATGGAAGGACAAGAGACTCTTAGGGGGGGGTGTTTTTGGGGTGGGGGTTGGATACGTTCCGAACCTCAACTGAACCCCGGTGGTTTAATAACGAGGCCGTAGTTTCGTATTTCCCCGTGGGTGGAAAGTCGCCTCGTACTCAACCATGTACAACCGAACTTTGGTGGAGATAAGACCAATAATAGAAGGTGGGGGTCCGGGGTATTGGTAGTGTGGGAGGCAGTGTTTGTGTGAGTGTGTGTGGTGGAGGGAGGTGGGGAAGGGGGGGGAGGACGTGGCAGCAGCAGCAGCAGCATCCTCCTCATTAAGCGAATTTACGCAACCGTATTCGAACATCTCGTTATCCGAACACAAAGGGCGCGTGTTTAACCGGCTTTGACAACGGCAAATGGCTATTCATAATTCAGCCGTCTTCATAATTAGGAGGAGGCTTAGGCTTCGTCCTGGACGTCGCCGGGCGTCTGCGGTGGAGGGGAAAATGATGAAAAGAGGGAGGAGGGAACAGGAGGAGGAGGAGAGGGATGGAGGAGGAGGAGGAGGAGGAGGTAGGTAGGTTGGTGGAGGAATGGGAAGAGGAGGAGAAAATGGTTGAGGGTAAACTCGGAAAGAGAGGAGACGACCGTGAAGAGGGGATGGAATTGAAAGGAATGGAAGGAAAGAGGACTGGATTCTGGAACTGGAATTGATCTGGGAATGGGAATGATGGGAATGAGAAAATGGAGCGCGGTGGCTAAGCTTCAGAGACTGACGGAGGTATTAATAGATGCTTAGTAATAAAATGGATACGCAGCACATTGACTTTTAGCTCATTGCACGAAGATGGTGATTACACTGGTATGTTTGATTACTGTATTGAAATCACCTCACGCGGTGCACCGTAGGCATTACTTAAGATTCTTTGTAGCGTCCCTTCCTTGACCCTTTTACTGTGCCTCCGTTCATATTTTCTTCTAATAATAGTTGCATTTATAGCTTAACAAAGGAATATCGCATGAGACTCATCTGCAGATTGAGATGAGGAATATTGTGTTTTATGTAATCATGAGGCAATTGTCACAGAGAGAGAGAGAGAGAGAGTGAGAGAGAGAGATCATCAAAACTAATTGGGAAAAAAGATATACATGTTTCACGGGAAAGAGAATAACCCAGCATTATATGAACCTTTTAAGCTAAGCTGATAATGGTAGTAACTGTACTTTTCCGCATTACAGTATTTCCCAGTCCACAGAGGCTGCTCCAGTATCAGTTGGAATGGGGAGAAATTACATTCTTAAAGCAAGCCATTACATGCAAGCATTGCAGGTAAACAGGAAGGGTGTGAGTATGTGTGTTTGTGTGTGTGTGTGTGCGTGCGCGCGCACGAGCCACGGCTATTCTCGAGAGATTATGGGAATTTTCGTCAGAAATTAGATGGGATTGTTCTATGTATAATTGGGCCGCATAAGGATGATTCATTTTTTGGGAGAATTCGGTAATGAAATGTTCATTGATATTTTGACCTTTGTGCTCTCTCTCTCTCTCTCTCTCTCTCTCTCTCACTCTCTCTCTCTCTCTCTCTCTCTCTCTCTCTTCGATCTTCCGATCAAAATAGAATGTTTCAAATATTTAACGAATGAAAAATAAAATTCCCTGAATATGCTCCTTTGAAGGCTCTGTTACCTAAACGTCTTTTACACCAATTTAACTCGAGATATTTCGTAGCAATGTAGAAACAGCTGTTTATGATAAAGCCTACAGCAGACTGAATAATGTTCGGTCAAGTATTGTACGGCCAAATATTTAACTGATGAGACGTCGACTAGAAATATAGAAAATTTTCAAAGGCTAATTTAAATCGTATGGAATTTTGAGCGCGAATAAGTCATTACTTTCGAATTGCCGGAACCTTGACGCCAGTGATGAAGATCAGAGCGGATTGCTATACAAATAAACATACTAGTTTTATGATGATTTTTTTTCCTTTATTTTTTTATTTATTTCTTTTTTTACTCCGTTCCTTTGACTCTCAAAAAAACCATTGGATCTTTTAACGGGATGTTTCGCTTTGATGAGTTTTTTCCCCTCTCGTCCGGGAAAAAAAAAAAAATTAAATTCTGAGTGCCAGAATGTTTATTTGCGTCTTTCTTTTCTGTGTCGGATACTACTGTAAACACTCCGTTGTGAGAACATATCTTGCATATTTTTGAAGCTGAAAAAATTGTCGCCAAAACTGCTAATGACATTTTCTTCATTTCGACCGAGCCGTACTGCGCGGGACATTGCTAAAAAAAAGTATAGTTGTAGATTTTATATATACGTATAAATATATGTATGTATGTGTGTGTGTGTGTGTGTGTGTGTGTGTGTGTAAGAGAGAACTTCTATGATAAAATGCCAAGACAAAATATTTTATTTTGCTAGCTTCCTCTGGAACCGGAAATTACTGCAGGAGTCCTTTTTCCAGGACGTTTTGTTTTATATATCTGGCAAAAGAACCGCAGCCAGAATTTTAAGAGACGAAATGTTACTTCTGTGTCGTCATAGGCGCACTGTAGAAGCATTACTTAAGGTTCTGTGCAGCGTCCCTTCTTTAGGCCCGTAGCTTCATTCATTTTACTTTACGTCCGTTCATATTCTCTCTCTTCCATCTTACTTTCCTGAACCCTCTCCTAACTGCTTTGAGGTTTTCCTCCTGTTACACCTTTTAAACCTCTTCCTCTCAATTTTCAATTCAGCGCTGAGTGACGTCATAGTCCAAGCTCTTGGCAGTCTGTCTGAACTGTATATTCTAACTCTCTATCGTCTCCTGGCAAATAAATTTCCGGGATGTTATCCCCGGCACTGTCCATCTACTGCAGGTGCTGACGAGTCGTGTGCTGTTTATTATCTTATTCCATGGAATGCGACCTTTCCAAGTGACGGAGTCTAGCTACGGAATCTATTTGGTTGCGTTTAGTTCGGGTGGAGGGTAATCAGTCGAGTTTTTCATTCACAAGTTGAGAATATTTCATTTTTCAGCGGCGATGCCCCTTTGTGTTGCAAGACCAAGTGTATGTTTAGAAGTAAAATAATCAATCAGTCATTTGCCATCTTGAGATTAGGCTGGACTTCTGCTATCAAGCCCTTCAGTTCAGTGGGATTCGTATGTTTATGCAAAGTGTTGAAAGGAACATATAGACTGGTATGGACCTATTGGCCAGGACTGGCAATCGATATAAAAGCAGTTGCCACAACCTCTTCGGGAAAAGCAAAGAGCACCAAAGTTTTCTCAGTAAAACTAGAATGAATCAGGTTTATTATTAGCGGTTGTAATCGTGGTTGAAGCGTTGCATAAGATAATTCCCCCATTCCAGTTATGTTCATGACCTCCCTCGCATTATTATTTTCTTTCTCATCTCGTCGGGGGAGTGTCTCACATGTCTGATCTTTGGTAGGAAATCAATAGCTCTCTCTCTCTCTCTCTCTCTCTCTCTCTCTCTCTCTCTCTCTCTCTCTCTCTCTCTCTCTCTCTATCATCTTTGTTTGTATCACTGTCGTCTCGGGGTGTTTATGAACCTTTCTTCGAATTGTAGATTTTCTCTTTTCGTAACTGTGATTTTTCTTTGTTCCTTTGTACCCATACCGTCAAGAATTGGTGGTAAACATAAGAAACTGGGACAAACGTACCATCCTTCAATATACTTAGTTAAACGCCCATTGTTTTCCAGTCTAGCCTTTGAGCTGGCATGTTAGAATGTTCGGTTTTATTGCCTGTAGACTATCGTTGGTGCTCATAGGAAACAAATACGTTATCTGGAATTGCCCGGCGTTCTGTTCCATATCATCTGACAGATATTTTCTTCTCCCTTTCCCGTTATTTCGAAAAGATGTCTGATTCACATTTTTGTTTCTATTTTATTTTTTGATGACCTTCGCCTTCAAAGAAAGCGTTACACCACCCTGTTTGCAGCCTCGTATCACCCTTGAAGCCTCCTCTTCACATATTTTCATTTTCAGTATCTGTCAAAGTTCGGCTTTGTGTGTGTGTGTGCGTGTGTGTTCTTTTTTCCTGACCTCCCATCCATTAAAAGGCAGGTGCGACTATGTGGTCCGGGGCATGAAGGGCACGACTGGGCATTTATTTGCCCGTTCAGTTGGTCTTCATCCAAAGAAACGGTGCCATCAAATCAGTAAAGAGAGCCTGGCTTCTTTTCTTTTGAAGTGTTCAAATTTTCAGTTTCTGAGACTAAAGAGTATCAAGTACAAGGGATAAGTTAAGTCTATCTCAGTTTAACCAGACCACTGAGAGGATTAACAGCACTCCTAAGGCTGCCCCGAAGCAACGGGGCCTACAGCTTACTGCGGGATCCGAACCACATTATATCGCGAAATGAATTTCTAAGTACCAGAGATCAAATCCTCTGGTTCCGCATTGGCGGCAGCAGGGAGCAGTACTCAATCTACTCGTCCAATGTGGAAATAATGTAACTTGGGTGTTAGTAGCCTTGCAAAAACGTAAAATCGTGTAAATTCTAGTTCAACATACTGGGTGCCGCCGAGTACTTGAGTACTTGTTCGTTTTCAGGAATTTTAGTGTGGATTTTTCTTGCCGTGCTCTACAGGGAAAGATGTGTTGTCAAGTACCTTTGTATTTCCGTCCGTTTTTTTCTGCTGCACCAGATGAGTCATTTACAATGGAAGCCGTACATTTGTCGAGTACTCCCCGTCGTTTGAGAGTTTCATTTGCCGCAAAAGATGAATCATCTGCAGCGGAAGACGTTCCGGTGTCAAGCACTTCTTTTTCAGTCCGAGATGAAAAGCACAGGGCGTTGGAAAGCGTCACTTTGTCAAATGGTCCTGTTACCTGGGAACGTCATTTGCATTGGAAGGTGATCCCTTGCGAAGTAGTGAGGTAGTACTTCCGTTATCTGGAGAGGTTATTTGGTCGACCAGATGAATCCATTTGCACTTCGTATACGCTGTTCGAGTCATGGCGGAACTTAAGCGGAGGAGGAGGAGGAGGAGGAGGAGGATGAGGAGGAGGAGGTAGGTAGGTAGGTAGGCGCCCTTTAGAAACAACAGATGGATATACATTCCGGGTATTAGCGAGGGAGTCTTATCTCCCGACAGCAGCGGGAATAAATAAATGGACCAGTCCGTATCAGCTGAAGCTAATTAAGGTGGAGGTGTCACGTGATGAGAGAGAGAGAGAGAGACTCTCCGGATGAAACATCTCGCGAAATGAGATGGAGGAGGAGGAGGAGGAGGAGGAGGCCGCCGTCTAAGGATTGGGTTACTTGGGCAAGAAGAAGAAGAAGATGGAAAAGAAGAAGAAGAAGAACCCCTCGCTGACGGAAGATGGCTAATATTCTCCTCCTGGTTTCTCCCTTTTCCGTCTCGAAGACTTGCTATGTAAACTGGATGAAATGGAAGCCTATCCATCTTCCACGGGCCTTTATTAGATTTCAGACGTGGCCACCCCAAGATATACCCACCCCATTTTTTTTTTCATCCCCTTTTTTTTTTATCACCTCAGACGATGATGATCACATCACCATTTCTGTGGTGTTTTTGTGCAAGACAAAGAAATGCAAATCTCGACATACCTTCGTCCACGTCTACAGTAACGTGGTTTGTGATGTGGGACTGAGTTGCATAAATAACATATCTGCTTGTGGCGGTCTGCTATCTTTCCTGGCAGTCTTCAACATTAAGAGATTATGGTGAAAACATGAGTTCAGTAAAACTCGTAAATAAAAAATTTTCTTCGCTGTATCTTCATTGTGTTCGATTTCTCCTTCATGAATTATATCGAGTTTTGCAACAGAGACGTTTCTAAAAACTGTCAGACCTTTATTTTTAGTATTGCTCTGTCTAAAGTGATGAGTAAAATTAAATGTAATTAAATATAATTAAATATAGCCCGTAGGAGACGACGGGGAGTCTTCTCGATGTTGCCATGTTTCACCAGAGAAGAACATGAATTTTAATGGACTGACCAGATAGACATGTAGTAGAGTTTGAGCTTAGTAGGACATTACTTAAGGTTCTTTGCAGCGTCCCTTAGGCCCCTTAGCTGCAACCTCTTTCATTCATTTTACTGAACCTCCATTCATATTCTCTTTCTTCCACCTTTTACTCTCCTCAACCCTCGCACAACGATCGATTTATAGTGTAACTTCTTTGAGGTTATCCTCCTGTTACGCCTTTCAAACCTTTGGCTGTCAAGTTTCGCTTCATCTCTGAATGACCTCGTAGGTTCCAGCGATTCCTCTGCCCCTAAACTCTATATTCAACTAAGTAGAGAGTTGCTGCCTGCCGATGAAGTAGCAAGGGAGAGAGAGAGAGAGAGAGACGCCAAAGAAGCGAAGGTGATTAATGAAGGCCAGTGCCTCGCCATTTGCACGGTCATTTATCTTATGAGCGAAAGCAGACCAGAGCTTCGTAATGGAAGACAAATATCGGTGGCCGGGCGCGAGGGAAATAAATGGAAGTTATTTGCGTGCGGGAAAACATAAGTCAAGAGCTTTTTGGCCAAAAACAAGTATTTGAATATTGTCAGGAGCCGCTGACAGCGTTTGATGGATGTCCCTGTGACGCGGACTATCTGGGCCGTCAGCAGTTGTTGTCGTTGGCGTTGGGGATTAAGGGCGGATATTAATAAAAATGGATTATATGCACATATATATGTGTAAATATATTCATATATACACTATATATGTATGTATATGACTGGTAAAAATGTTCTCTTACTACAGAATTCCATCTCATAAAAGGAGCCCATAAAAACGCCAAAATCTAGAAAGAAAGGAAGGACTATATTTCAGAGACTGCCGTCTCTCTCTTTTCAGGTAGGTAATGAATGAGAAAGGTTACAGAATACTTACTTCTGTATTTTATGGGCTCCTTTTATTAGATATATGTATATATATATATATATGATATATATATATATATATACTATATATGATTATACATATATATATTGTGTAAAAGGAAGAGATTAATCATCAGATTTTGGAAAAGTTGAAACTGATGATTTTAACCAGAGGCCAATGGAAGGGCCAGCCTCTAGCCCTTTACTAGCCCAGTCCCGAAAAACAAAGCAGTTAGAAGTAAAAGGAGAGCAGAAGCATGGGGCTTATTCCCCCCCCAACAAAAAAAAATTGCCAACCTTTCAGCCTCTCAAAGGAAAACGTGTTTTCAAGAATTAGAAAAACAAGAGCTGGAAGGAAGTTCCAGAGCCTTGTAGCAGTCACGGAACTGTTTAATCTGTGGATTACCGAGTTGCAACCCCTTTCGTTTCTTTTACCGTACCTCCGTTCTTATTATCTTTCTTCCATCTTATTTTCCAACCCCCTTCTACCAAATGTTTCACAGGGCAAATGCGAAGCTTTCCTCCTGTGACACCTCTCAAACCTTTCCACTGTCAATTTGCGTTTCAGCGCTGAATGACTTCATAGATCCCTGCGCTTGGCTTTCGGCCTAGATTTTGTATTCCATTCCATTCCACGGACATGTAGATGCTGTTCGTTCATTTTAGACATTTTTTTCACTAGTGTGAAAAATGGTCGATGTTGAGGAATGCAGTACTGTATTTAGACGCTTATGGTTTCCTGTCATATAATCACTGGCAACAAGCCCACTAAATTCAAGCTTCCAGCAGGTCAATAATGACCCTTCGCCCTGTTGATGAATAGGGAATGCGCACACACGATGTGTTTAATAATTATAGCAGTAGTAATAACCGCCTGGTAAATCAGCTTGAGAATTATGTAAGGCAAACATGAGTGCACAAAGCGAATCTGTTCATTAGCTTGTCTCATAACACATACTGGTAAATTCCCTGTGTGAGAAGCCTATAATTGAATACAAATAAACGCTTTTCTCCTCGGCAGGTATCACGGGGACAAGCTTTCGCGACTATGGCTGGCAACTGGGTCGAACAGAAGCTTTAGTGAATATTATTTGTTCTCAGGGAGAAAAAAATCCTTTTTATTTGAGCCGTCTGTCAAAGAGATCTATTCATGCAAAAGGCGTATTTTCATTCAACGTGACGTTGCAGGCACCAATAACATGCGCTCTCTCTCTCTCTCTCTCTCTCTCTCTCTCTCTCTCTCTCTCATTTTGACAATTCGAGAGTAGGACCGCAGAAAACCCTGAACTGTACAAAAGTGTTTTCCACACAGAAGCACCTGTAATTAAAGTCAGAGTTATCGTGGTGTACCTGTAGAAGTACCTGTAATTAAAGTCAGTATGCCGAGGCAAAGTGCGCTAATGGAGCATATAGATTAATTGTACCAAGATCCCTTCTTCCTTCCCCGGTGTCTGCTGAACTCCTCTTAGTAGCTCGTTGTGTCATTCGTCTGTTTGTTTTGCAAATTGCACGGTCATTACTTCAATAAAGCCGCTTAGTTTCCGAAAACCTGGAGAATTAAACCAATATTTATTAACTCTGAACCGGACGTCACATCAAGCTCCACAAGAGCCGAAAGATGAAAGTTTAATATATTTACTCAAAAACATATTTTCCTATTGAAATATTATTACGTCGCGATTAGGGTTATAGATACACTCACTCATTGAATGGTAACACATCAGTGTTGTTCTTTTTTATGGGATTAGGGAGTTTTTGGCCCGATTTGTAAGAATTTTGCCTATATGCTTGTGTCAGTGTGTATTATTATTATTATTATTATTATTATTATTATTATTATTATTATTATTATTATTATTATTATTATTATTATTAATGCTTTTTCCATTTTGCTGATATACCTTGAAGTATCCCTTGTACCTGGATTCTTTACATATTATAATTATTGTTATTGAGAAGTAAATCCACAGTTATGTATACATATACATATGCGTGGATTTGTATCTTTGTTTCAAGACTCACGCTGCTTTGGGAGCATTATTATTATTATTATTTGATTATATTATTATTATTATTATTATTATTATTATTATTATATGCAACTTACATGGACGATGGCCCAGTGCTGAACTGTTTCAGCATAAAAGAAGAATTCGGTCACACTCACAGCATAATGGTAAGTTCTTGTGGTCTGTAGTTTAAGGGGGAGAGAGAGAGAGAGAGAGAGAGAGAGAGAGAGAGAGAGAGAGAGAGAGAGTTATTGATGAGTCGAGTGACGTAGCGTCAATGTCAGGGGGTCAAATGGGGTTGGAGGAGTGGTGTTAAAAATGCAAGTGAAGTTGTCACGTAGTGTAAGATGGAGAGAGAGAGAGAGAGAGAGAGAGAGAGAGAGAATAGAGAGAGAGAGAGAGAAGAGATTGAATGAGAACTTGAATTAGATTGATGAAAAGAAATGACAATTAGTATTGATGAAAAGAAATGTGAAGTTAATCCGTGTGTAAATATAAAGAAAAAAAATGGGGGCGGGAATATTCTTCAACACTGTCAAGTACCTGTAGTTTACAATCCCTGTTAACTCCGTTTTAATAATTGACACACACACACACACACACAGAGAGAGAGAGAGAGAGAGAGAGAGAGAGAGAGAGAGAGAGAGAGAACCTAGGAGCTTGTGGGCAGCTCTGAAAGAGACTCCACATTGATCCTACACAACGCCATCTTGTGCGACCTGCTGAGGGATGGAAACCCCCTCCCCCTCCCCCTTCCCCCCTCCACCCTCCCCCCTTCCTTCTACATCCCCCCATCCCCCCCCAGCCCCACTTACAGAAGGTGGTCTTGTATAAAGAAAGAGGTAGGGGGGGTGGATGGTGGTTGGGGTGGGGGGGTGGTGGGCGACTTAAGAAGCGGTAGAATAGAGAGAGAGAGAGAGAGAGAGAGAGAGCGAGAGAGGAGAGAGAGAGAGAGAGAGGAAACAGCGAATGAAGAGGGGAACGAGAATGGATATTTTGCGGAAATCTCCCGAATGGAGAGAGAGAATGAGAGAGAGAATGAGAGAGAGAGAGTGAGTGAAGGAATGGAGAGGCGTTAATGGCGAGGTCTTTGTGAGGAAAAACTGGAATGCACGAGAGAGAGAGAGAGAGAGAGAGAGAGGATTATTCGGTTGGCGTGGAATGGAAGGAGAAACTCAATGGAAAGGAAAGTGAATAGAAACTATCTACACACAAAATCTTTCCCGAAAAGGTGATTGATTGATCGATCGGCCTGGCAGGCTGAGAGGGACGCAATACTTCCTTTTCTTTATGTATTATTATTTTTTGTTTTGTTTGTCTCGAGCTGAGAGAATAATTGTTGCAAAGTTTGCAAAATACAATTTTCATATTCAGTTATTCGCTCTCTGGACCCTATCGGATGGATGCTACCCTAGATCGGGTATAGGTATATATAATAATATATATAGATATATAATATATCTATATATATATATATATATATATCTATATAATATTGAAATATACATATATATTTTTATATAGGTATGCAAGCTCATAAACATATTTATAAACAAATTTACAAATATGCTGATTTATTTGTCAAACATGTCCTAATTCACATTTCTCTCCGAACGTTGTTTTTCATTTTACACGATTGAGAATTTCGTCAACTGTTGGAATTTTGTAGAAACACCAAAATCACCTCAAAGACAAATTGAACTAATGTTATCCAAGTCATAGTTTCGTACCTGTTTAGTTTTCTGTAAAAGAAAACTATTGAGATAGCTTTTTGTCAGTCCGTCCGTCCTCAGATCTTAAAACCTGCAGAGGCTAGAGGGCTGCAAATTAGTACGGTGATCACCCACCCTCCAGTCATCAAACATACCAAATTGCAGCCCTCTAGCCGCAGTAGCTTTGATTCTATTTAAGGTTCAAGGTAGCCATGATCCTACTTCCAGCGGCGCTGTAGGTACCAACAACATAGGCAGAAGCTTCGGCTCATTTTTAATTTTTTTTTTTTTTTTTTGCTGAAACTTGAAAATATTCATTTCCTTTATCATTATATTGAAAAAAATATAATGAAGCTGTGGATTTGAAATTCTCGCTATGATGACCGTGATAGTCATTGTACCTTGGATGTGAAAGCCTCTTGATAATTACTACCATCGTACTCATCGTAATATTGTTAACTAAGATCTTAATTTTTTCAGAAACATTCGATAATAATTTTTCTTTATGGTGTTTCTCTGTAAATTCAAATCATCTTGATTTTCTTATCCTGGAAACTTGTAACACCCACACGAGTATATATTCGACTTGTAAAACTGAATTCAGATACGAGCGATAAAAGCCATTTTTTGTGAATCACTCTCGCGGAATGAATGAAATCTGATTACCACATTCGTCAGGTTGTTTATGTAAACACGCTCTGTTGTGTAGTGGAATCTGAGACTTTTAACATCTCTGTCCCCAAATATTCTTTCAGTTTATTGGTCATCCATTCCAAACATATTGTTTCTATTTCTATGGTGCGCACGGAGGAATTCCGCATCTAAAAGCAGAAGGTTATATAGATTCAGGAAACGAATGTGGAGACATTTGAAGCAGTGTCTCCTCCGAGAAGCGACCAGGCATTGTGAATGACGTCGGTGAGACACACTTACCCTCCTGATGTATGGTCCAATTAAGCATAAAGGGGAGAGAGAGAGAGAGAGAGAGAGGTGAAATCGGCAATGACTTACGTCCTTGTGGCTCGGAGACGTCGGCTTGACGTAGGTGAAGCGGTCCATCACTGTCGGAGAGAAAAGGAGAATACACGTTAGCGACAGACGAACGGACATGTTCAAATCGTGAGCTAAAGACTTATATCACAATAATACCTGGCTGTTTGAATGTCTGTAGGGGAGTGTCTTGTGTTAAATACACTGACTGATTTGAATGATTTCTTAGTGACTTATTTACCAGTTTTTTTGGGGGGGCGTCTTTGCTGTTGCGACGCCAGGTTGCTATTAAACTATCAGTGGCTGAAAATTGTTTGTTATTATAATATAGAATTATCTTATTTTATTTTTATTATCACAAATCTCTTCTGTCACCTAAAATGTACTTCTACATATCAATTCTTTCGTATTATTCAAGTTGGTTCAACAAACTTTAAGGTTTCTGTATTTAACAGTATATATAGTACAGATAATTGCATATATATATACATATATATATATATATATATAATATATATATATATATATATATATATATATATATATATATATATATATATATATATGTATATATATGTGTATGTGTGTGTGTGTGTGTGTATGATACACATTATATATAATAATATATATATTATATATATATATATATATATATAATATATATATATATATATAATAATATACTTATTTCGACAACAGTTAGTTTCATATAAACTTACTTTAAGCACAGAGAGAGAGAGAGAGAGAGAGAGAGAGAGAGAAGAGAGAGGTGGCTATCAGATGGAAAATCCCTAATGTGCAGACAGCCAGTATATGCGAGGCTGTCAGCTCCACAGATTGGGCTGTCATCCTCACCAATGGCTTCAGCCAATCGCAGTTGATTCGTCAGTCCCTTGAACCAATCACAATTGATTTCTCGGCAATACATAACCCCTTATCACAGCCGTGTTGCGTGTGCCCTTCACTCTAACCCTTGGTTTAAAATAAAGTGGCCTTCATATCGTTTTTATTTTCCTCAAAGTAGACGTTTTTTTTTCTGGAGGTTTGCTCAAGTCTTTCCATAGTCATGCATGTAAATTATGAATGAAATTAATGTTTTTTTTTATTTTCATCTCATTTATTGTTGTTTTTATTAGTTCTGTCTTTGATTCTGGATTCGGTGTCTTAAAATTGGTCTTATCGGCCTGCTTCTTAATTATTGTCTCATTTATTTTACAAAAATACATGATTTTTTTTAAAGTTTTATCTTCTTTTTTGAAATGTCATTTCAGCATTCTCTTTAATTATCGTCTGTTTCTTTTTAGATTAAATTTTGATACTTGTTCTGTTTTTCTTAACCTTAATTATGATGGAAATTTTTTTTTTAGAGATAGGACTGACTTTTTTGTATTATATTACTTTTCCAGTGCCTTTTTTTAACACTCCTAAAGTATGTTATGCTTTTTGTGTAGTCTAATATTTTGTACTAAACCTGCATCTTTTTTATTAATACCTCTCTGTTCCTGTTAGTGATTAGATGAGCATCACAACCACTTGATCACGTTAATATAGTTACTGACCATCTTATCTGCCTTTATTCAGCTACAATCATACTGCCTCCTTCGTTATTGCAGTTTAACAATACAAGATGCTTCAGAGCAAAACTTGCTTCTTCCCTTCTCTGGAATGAAGTCTACTTCCCCCCTCTCCCCCCTCCCCCTTCGCTCCCTGCCCCTGGCCTGTTTCCAAGTGAGAGATGCCCATCTGAACAGCATCCAACACTTGCAGGGCTTGTGCTCGCCATTAAGACCGCCATTACTGCAGTCGTTATCTCCTGCAGGAACCATTAGGAAGGAGATATTATATGAAGGGAAATTATACTCGGTTCCCCGGAGCGCTGACTGCCCGCTGCCAATTGCCTTCGAAGGGTTTGTTTCAAAGCCATTAGGAGCTCCTTTAGCTTGGCTGCGAACAGTAGGTTACGTTCAGTTCGTCTGTGTTCCGGGAGCGTCAATGGGTTGCATCCGAAGTCTAGCAAGAGGAGCTTCGATTGGTTACGTTCGAAGTCGCTGCATTAAACGCCTCGATACCTTGCGTTCAGAGTCAGTTTAAGAGCCTCGTTGGGTTGACTTCGAAGTATGAGCTTTTCCGTAAGTAACATCCCGAAGACGGCGGTGCTTCGATACGTTACGTTCCGAGCCTTGGTGGAGCCGTGATAGGTTACGGTGAAAGTCAGGCAGGAGCCCTGATAGGGAGCGTTCATTCTGCATATATAGTGAGGACTTCGATGGGATTCGTCCGGTAAGTTTACGCTTAACTTTCTGGTGTAGATTGCATTCGTCACGAATCAGCTGATTCAGTGATCTCTTATCACCATCCATAAGCACTTTTGACTTCAAAACTGACAATGGATGATATATATGGATGCATATTTGTAGCGTGTACTCCGATGAAGTATGATTTTATAATTTTACAGAATGGAAATAGAACATCCATTTTTGTACTATTCATTGTTAACAGTTCTGCAAATGTTTGAAAATTGTCTATTTTTCAGGGACGATAGTCTTATTTTTGTTGTTATTGTTGTCAGGGGTATGTATGGATGAAAAACTTATCCTTTATCAATGTAAGTCCAGACGTGAATTTCAGGAAGTGGAGACTACAGAGATTGCCGTCTCCTGCAAAAGTGATGAGTTTTTTATCATATATTTTATGAAGCTACCTTTCCTCAAGATACTCATTGCTAATTTCTCTTGGCTTTCTTATGCAATCTTATGATTGCAAAATTTGAGTTTTTATTGCATGTGTGATATATAATTGTATCTCCAGTGTTGCTGACCACAGTTTTTGCAACGCTGAATGATTCGAACAAATCACTTATGAAGACCAGTCAGTGTTCGCCATGATGGTTCCTAGTTCCGTCACGCTCTTGGGGTTATATTCTTTTCTGCCTCTTTTCCGTCGCACCTGATTTTCCTCCTCCTTTCCTCCTCCCCCCCTTCGCCCTCCCCCCGCCCCCCAACTCCCTCCTCTTCGGCGTTCCTCCATCAAAACTTCCCGCCAGCCTCGCCCTCATGTGACCCCATAACGCGATAAAACTCTTGCTAGTTCCATTAGTGTAGAAATTGGGCTGTCACTACCACACATTTCGCTAGCTCGTAGCGTCCCTTCCCCCCGCCCCCCCCCCCCCCCCCCCCCCCCCCCCCACCCCCCCCCCCCCCCCTCCACCTCCACCCTTCCCACACACCCTCACCCTGGAGGTATAACCCCCCTCCCCCCCAACTCACATCCCTCGCTCCCATTTATACATACACGCGTGACATACATATACACGTATACACACCGATCTCCTCTTTCTTCGATAATCCTGTTCCACGTCTCCCTCGCTCCCATGTATACATAGATACATACATACACGCCGTATGTATGCATACATAACACACACATGCATACCGTCCCATTCCGGGGAGAAAAGAAGGGGATAGACAGAAAATGAGGAAATGGCGGATGAAACCAGGAGCTTATTTCTTACATCCTTGATTAGGAGGTCCGTTTTTTGTTTTCCAATCTGCACAGTTATATAAAGCTCCTGGGTTTGTATATACTAGTTGTATGATGTGGGGTTTATGCTATTTATTGTTTATTCCTTTACAAACAACCCACTTTATAGCAATGTGTGTTTTAGATTTTTGTATATAATAATATATATATATATATATATATATATATTATATATAATATGTATAAGCAATGCATTACTGCTTTTAATATTTTAACCGTTCAGTATTCTCCTTAAAATGACCCATCAAAATAAACAGATTATTTTAATAAGCTATATTTCGGCCGAAAGACAGGGGAACTTATTAGAACTTTGTTTTTCTTTCATTGGTCTTTTGAATGAATGAAGATATATATATATATATAATATATATATATATATATATATATATAGTATATATATATATATCATACATATATTCTAAATATAGCCCCAAATAAATGCCAAGACAACAGCAAATCACAAAACACAGAAGAAGAAGAAGAAGAAGAAGAAAGGAAGAAGAAGAAAAAGAAAAAGAAGTAGAAGGAGCGTCACCAACATTGCGTGCACGGAGAGGCGCGCACGCAATGTGTGTTTATAGAGTCCCATTCATTGTCATAAGTGAAGGTGACATGCAAAGTTATGGCATGTTTTCCCTACCTAGCATTACCTTTACTTGAATGAGGTGGATTTTTATTTCAGACAGGGGAGCATAGTCATGTGAGAGATGAGAGAGGAGAGAGAGAGAGAGAGAGAGAGGAAGAGAGAGAGAGAGAGAGAGAGAGAGAGAGAGAGAGAGAGAGAGAGAGTGTGTGTGTGTGTGTGCGTGTGTGCGTGAGACAGACACAAAGGTAATTAGGGCATATATTTTGTCAATGTTCCACAAGGTGAGGAATTACCCCAGCGAAGCAATCATTTTGACGCGAAATGAACCGCTCTCTGTTTTTTCAAGGGAAAGAGCCCGTGATTGTAAACCTAGAATGGTACCAATACTCCCAGAGAGAGAGAGAGAGAGAGAGAGAGAGAGAGAGAGAGATTAAAATGGATAGCGCAAGAGGTAGAATAGCATGCCAGGGCGTGGTCAAGAGACACGTTGTCACCACACAAGATAAGCGGCGGAATGGTTTGTTCTTGTTTAAGAAGAATTCTCTCTCTCTCACTCTCTCTCTCCAAAGGAAATACATTAAAGAGTAATAAGACTATCTTCGATGTCTCCTTGTGTGCCATGTATACATATACATATGTATAATATATGTATTTATATATATATATATATATATATATATATATATATATATATATATATATTAATGCGGTTTTATTTCCATGGGCCGGACCAGTTTTCTTTAAAATACTAACCGTGATTGTTAGGTAAATTATGAAGCAAATATCCCTTATTTTCATTTTTTATCTTTTCTCATTAAAAATCACTACCTGTGTGCTATTACGCAACACTAATGAATAAGCGTGCAATCATTTTGATAATGAAAAATGTTCTCACTTTTACTTTAGGGTTATACCTGCTAACGCGAATTCATTACGTCTACAACTCTAAATTTCCATCGGTCATTATTTACTTTTAATGGCATTGCTTTTTTTTTTAATTTTGATGTAACATTATTGACAGACAATGCTTTTTATGTAGTGAACTTTAGCCCACAAAGTTAATTTAATAATATTAATGACGACCGTCGCTATGTTACTCTAATTATGATCTTTTCTTCCGTTCATACATCGATACACTTGTCGATTATGTATGCGTGTGTATGTGCTTATGGTTTTAAAGGAATTTTGACTGTGTGCGCATAAACGTCTGGAAGTATCTGGCAATTTCTCACTTCTGGAAGTATCTGGCAATTTCTCTCACTTCTGTGTCACCGTCCTTTTCTCTTCCTTTTATCTCGTGTGGGCGTGGCATAGATTTCCATACACGGGAAACGACTCACTCCAAATGACTTTGACCTTTGAGGCGCAGATAAATAGGGCCGATATCTCCCCGAATGCCTGGCTGCATAACTCTCTCGTTTTCTGTTGATGACGTTCAGGGGGTAACTATAATATTTATGGCGGTCATGATCTGGTGACTGGATTTGAAGCGGTGTCAAAAATATCTGGGATGTCAGGCGTTGTTTTCCGCTGAGTGGTATAACCTGGAGTCCTTTCATTCTTCTTTTCTTTCTAGAATGACTTAAAACTGGGATCTTTCTTAGATAGTGACCCCCAACAAAGTTCGGGATCGTTATCTAGGATTAATATTTCTTGGGGGTCATTATATTTATGATAATTATAGTCTTTCGTGAATGTTTTTACGGTAATTCCCAACGGGCTTGTGCTAAACACGCCGCAAAGGTGGATTCGTATTGGTTTTAAAACCCTGGGGGCTCAATGTCTAGGAAGTATATAAAAAAAATAAACTTTGATACTGGAATCCATATTATGCTTTATTTTTTCAAATATATATTTCTTCAAAAACATTCTAGTGAACTACTAATACATTGTTGTTGACTAAGAATGCTGCTATGCTCTTGGGGTAAAGGTAGAGGATAGACTGGTTCTTTTAAGAGCGTTTAGTGTTCTATTTGCAAATGCTGTAAGAACACTGACGATCTATGTCAAGTATGACGTTCCAAATCAAAATCGTCTATATGGGTGCTTCGAGTTTATTACGATCATCTGATGGCCATGAAGCTATAAATATCTATCTAGGGAGTTATTCAATCAAGAAACAGAACCACAGATCATTTGAATGTATAGATATACATTTAAGCAGTGGTTGTGTTTCCACTGCTTATCGCTTTAGTCTCATTGAGTCAATTCCTTTGATGTTACTTAAATCCGGTGACATTACCCTGAAGAATGGAATCAATCATCAACACCGCCCTTCTGAGTAAGGACATTGTCCAAAAAGTGCTCGAACTGGTTTTCTGTCTCTGACCTTCGCATCAAAGACAATGTTTTTATTTGTTTATATATTTAGGATGCTGAAATCTGGGCTACGTGGCTGTATCCTTTGCTGCAAGATTTCTTATTAAAGGGTGATACAGGCTAGGTTGAACAGTCCCTGCCTTTTTGCACCAAGGACTGTTGCCTTATTAATGATGCTACAAGTTGACTCTTACCAGAGGGGTGTGCCGTACGAATCCATACAAATGAAAGGATTTTTGATAAAAAAAACTCTCCATATTTTTTCCCCGTTTGCAATGACTGGAGGGAAACGAACTCAGAAAGAAGATTATTCACATATAGAATAAGCAGATTTGCTCTGAAATATGGCGTTATTGTCGTGGGGCGAACATCTCGCACGCTGCGAAATGGAATTGTCTCCCCCCCTTTTTTTTGTCAATGGAATTAGGTCCCTGTGAAACAGGATTTGCTGATGAAGGCAAAGAGGCGGCACTGCTGTGCCTTCATGCGTGAACACTCCTCTCTTAACTTGGATGCAGTCTGCCCACTGTACTGTTTTCTGTATTGGTCATTATTTCTTGTTTTTTGCTTTGTATTTTTATGTCACCTGATGTCCAAGCCACCACAGGCATGTATATATGTATGTATATTATATATATATATATATATATCTATATATATATTATATATAATATAATATATATATATATATATAGATATATGATATATATCATATAATTAATATATTATATAATTATACTGTATTGAGATATAAGTAGACATATACACACATGTATACACTCACACACACAACCAAAAGACACCGGACATCCAACTGTGTTATTAATGACTAAAGCTATATGCATGCTTGTGTTATTTTTGCCTGCATTGTGATAATACACATGAGCGAGATATATACATGCACGAGCATAGTATTGCAATGCACTAACAAGTGCAATGTATGCGAACAACTCAAACTGACTTACGCACATACTACGTACGTGTACGCGCGCACACACATACACACACACAGCACAGCAAAACTTTGGCAGTGTAAGTAGCTAAAGCCTGTTCGATGAAGACGATTAGAACTTCATAATCCGGATGATCCGTTATCTATCAAGGCCGTGAGACGAGAAATGATTTCGTCGAGAGAGAGGAGAGAGAGAGAGAGAGAGAGTGCAGCAGCAGCCTCCCCCCACACCCTCCTAGGACCTAAGGATGCCGATGGCATTAGTGTTAGGTGTCCTAACGCTGTCACCTCTCTTGTTTATCTATCTGCCATCTTAAAGTAAGGCCTGGGTCTTGTCCATACGTCGATTCATTTCACACTAATGATGTGGGTTTTCTCTGATACCATATTGATTATTCTGACATTACATTAAACGAAAACCAGACAAGAAATAATGGATGGAAACTATAACTGAAGAGATACAACATATCCCATTGTGGGAACTTCTTTACATACAAGATATGTGAGACTTGGAATAAACTGCCACCAGAAGTTGCAAACAGCAACAGTGTGGAAGAGTTTAAAAGAAAGCTAGACAAAATTATTAGGACACTGTGAATGCACAGTAAAACCTGCTTCTACAGATACGTGAGCACACAATGTTTCCTCGGATGGACTAACAGGTCTTTGAGACATCCTAATCCTTGTAACTCCTTGTAACATGAAGCTTAGTAGTTTTGCTTCCTTGTATATTAGTTTCCTGTAAAAAAAAAAAAAAACTATTGAGATGGCGATTCATCTGTCCGTCCGCACTATTTCTGTCTGCCCTCAGATCTTACAAACTCCTGAGGCTAGAGGGCTGCAAATTGGTATACTAATCAGTCACCCTTGAATCATCAAACATACCAAATTGCAGCCCTCTAGCCTTATTAAGTTTGTTTTTATTTAAGGTTAAAGTTAGTCATGATCGTGCATGTGGCACCAAACAACACAGGCCACCACGGCCGGCTGAGAGTTTCATGGGCCGTGGCTAAGAGTTTCATACAGTATGATACGCTGTGCAGACAACTCGATAGCGCTGAAGTTTTCGGCTCATATGTTTTACACGCTAGAAAATCCGGAAAGAAATGGATGATATTCTCCTTCCTCGGTGAGATTCGAACCCACACTTGCTAGGATGCCAGTATTCAACTCTGGGCCACAAAACTCGGTCAGAGAATCACTTGGGGATGTTTGCAATTGTCCCATTATTCGTCGTCGTTAATAAGGATACAGGAATGCAATATGCAATGCCCTTTATATTATGGAAGCAAAATGGTTAAAGTGTTGTTGTTTTTTTTGGGAATAATTGTTTTCTTCCTCGACTTGTATATTCGTTTATCTATTTTTTTAATGAAGTCTTTTCTGGGTAACTAATGCTTCATAGTCCCCGCCTTACGCCTCTGTCAGTGGCAGAATCTAATCACCAAAATCCCTCAGTAATCCCCAGGATGTAATCCCCTTGGCCTCCCCCCCACCCCCAGTGACCTCCCCCTCTGATTCCCTCTCTCCTCTGTGTTTCCTTGTAATCCCCCGCGCTTTTAATCCTTCTCTCGAGCCTCTCCTTCCTTCCAGCAGCTCCTTAACAACTCGTCTAATCCCTCTTTGTGTTCCTGCCACCTGCTTGAGCCCCACGTCGTTCACGAGACACGATTCCCAGCTAAGAAGATGTCAGCTTCGTAACTCAAATTTGGTGAAAATGGCAAGTTATATATTCCTCAGTGAGGCGTCTTTTCAGTCTTAACACCATATTGTCGCTTAGTCTGGGGGTAAGCCTACAAACAGCTTTGTTGTTGACATTGTTGTTGTTGGTAGTGGGGGTAGGAAAGGTCTATGGAAGAGCCTAAAACGGTCTGCATAAAGGTGTTTCGCGTGGAGTTAAAGAAACAGGAATTTTGAGATAGGATATTTATGATTTATGTATTAGAATGAAAATGTAAAAAAAAAAATAATGTCTATGTTAAAATAGTACAAAGCAATTATTTCCTATAAAACAGCGTGTTTATTTCAATTTTCGTTGGTGAAACAGCGCTCCATTTGACCGTAGATTTAGCTCACGTCCCGAGTAAGCAGGAGGTCAGATCACGCCTTGTTTCTTTATGGCGAAGTTACGTCCAGACTACCACCAGGCTCACCTAAACCTTTGCAAGGTGGTTGTGTTTCTTGTATATAATACCTTTTAGAAGTAAGTTGCCCTAAAGGGAATCTGGTAAGAAAGGGTATTTGTGGCTTTACACAGCACAGGAAGATGAGCTGTTTATTCATGACACAACTACCAATAAGTAAGTGGACAGTAGATAATAACCTTTATTTTGAGATGACATCTACAGATAGGTTCACAAATGCAATTGAATATTTACTGACGATTATTAAATATACAATTAAATTTTATTGTATGTAATAATGCAATACAAAAGCACTAAAAATATTATATATATATATATATATATATATATATATATATATATATATATATATATATATATAATGTATATATATAATATATGTGTTGAAATATTTTCAACGCCACGCTCGTAAAATTACATCAAATATAAGTTCTTGAGTTACATGTTTCTTTAGTTTTTAACTGACTGACAGTTATTCAGTCATTTAGTCATGAAGTTTGTATTTGCAGACTTCCCAAAACATAACCTGAAAGTCATCCGCAACAAGAAACGCTCTTAATGGACCGAATAATTCATAATAATGAATTAGCCTATATATATATATTATATATATATATATATAGTATATATATATATATATATATATATATAGATATATAATATATAGTATATATATCAATTCAAGCTACATATCCTTTAATATCTAAATTCACTTTACCTCCCAAATGATATATTTTCATATATGTACCGAAGGGGATTTTTTTGTAATTAATAATATTTCGTCCCCCCATGGGATCGAACCACCGTCCAAGTGGACGGGGACGAAATCAGGACAGTCAGTGACGCTATCCAATCAGCCAACAGATCTGTTGGCTGATTGGATAGCGTCACTGACTGTCCTGATTTCGTCCCCGTCCACTTGGACGGTGGTTCGATCCCATGGGGGGACGAAATTATTATCAATTAAAAAATTCCCCTTCGGTACATATATGAAAATATATCATTTGGGAGGTAAAGTGAATTTAGATATTAAAGGACATTTGTAGCTTGAATTGATATATAAATGGATCACGGTTCGATGTGACCAATATTCACACATATATATCATATTATATATATAATATATATATATATATATATATATATATATATATATATATATATATATATATATATACATAAAAAAACTAAGGTTGCTGTACGTTACAGTTGTTTTTCAGTGACCATTGTCGCATTTATCAAAAGACTGACGAACATAAGGTCAACGAACATATTCTCACGGAACGTCAACAGCAGCGTGTTTATAAATTTGCAGTTATTTACATGACTACCTAATGCCCTCGAACACAGAATAAAGGTTTCTGTAGGTATTATTATTATTATTATTTTATTATTATTATTATTATTATTATTATTATTATTATTATTAAAGCTACAAAATTTTAGGTTTGTTTCTCAATTTGAAGACTCATGCCACTGTGTGTATTTTTTCATTATTATTATTATTATTTTAATTATTATTATTATTATTTTATTATTATATTATCTTGTATAATGGCTCATTGCTGAAATAAAGCACCTCATGAATACCGACCTCTCCCTTTAACTTGTTTATTTTTGGTTTTCTATTTAGATTTATGACGGCGCCTCGGTAACCTAGACGGTGTGGTGTCAGATATAAATAGAGGTAACCAATCAATCAATCCTTCGTAGGAGATGAATCTTTCCTCGTAAATTGTTCATAAAAGCTGAGGTGTTTGGATGTGAGAGGAGGAGGGATCCCTCATCCCATTACACCCACCTAACCCCCAGGCCTAAGGACAGCCGTCGTAGGATTTCCAGGACGTCCCTGAGCGGAATTGGAGACCCCCGGGGCGGGGGCGTGTGGGGTAGGGGGATTTATTCAGCAGCGCTGGCGACGGCATTATCGGTAATCCGCCCATTGTGACCTCCCTAATCAACTTCAGCCAATTCATTACGACCACCTTGAATTAAAGGGACGAGAGTCCCTTACCTCCCTCTCTCTCTCTCTCTCTCTCTCTCTTCTCTCTCTCTCTCTCTTCCCTGAGAAAAAAATGGTCAAGGAGGTCTGGGAAAGAGGTTGGGGGTAGGGGCAGGTCCCCTGGGAAAGGGAGTGGTGGGGTCGGTAATTGGGAGGAAAAGGCAGGATAATGTGAAGAATTATATATATATATATATATATACATATATATATATATATATATATATATATATATATATATATATATATAATTAATCCTTGAAACAAATGAAGACATAAACGCAGCTATGTAAAGCTCCCACATTGCTTTATCCGGGTATCACCGCCCCCCCCCCCCCGAAAAAAAATCCCGGAAGATTATGTGAAATAAAGATGAAAGAGAAGATAAACCGGTATTGCGTGTGATGTTCTGGTAATCCTTTAATCGTAATTCATTTACCGGTTTAATAAAACGGGCAAGAAAATAAAACAAAAACCCGCTGGAGAATCAGTAACATTTAAAGCATGAAAAGAAAGATTTACTAATATTAATTAGGATGGTTTTATTCATTTACGTATAACCTTGTGCGCTTGGATTTATTTTCGCCCTCAATATTTTCCACGTCTTTTCCTCACAACCACTTTCATTCCTTTTAGTGGACCTCCGTTCATATTCTCTTTCCTCCATCTTCCTTTCCTAAACCCTCTCATTACATTCCATCGCTGAATGACCTCGTAGGTCCCAGCGCCTGGCCTCCTGTTTCAATTCTTTATTCCCTTCCGCTGCATTCCACAACAATCGTCTCTCTTCAGGTTGACCCTAAATTCAGGTTGACCCTAAATTTAGGTTGACCCTAAATTCAGGTTGACACTAAATTCAGGTTGACCCTAAATTCTCCAATTTCCTCCATCAAAGTCGTGGAGATAAGTGAGGTCGAGGTTGACCTTCTCCCTCGAAGGAAGGTCTCCTCCACTTCCTCCTCCTCCTCACCGCCGGCCGCGTTTAGATGATTGCATTTCCTCAAGATCTAACAAAAAGGAAAAATAAAAAGTAAAAAAAAATGGTCCCACATCATCCCCGCTTTTAAGACTAAAAATACGGTCTTTCCGTGCAGGTGAAATATTAGGGTGGCGGCGGTAAACAAGAGCTCCTGCCTTCTAATAATAGAGCCTGAAACACCCCCCCTCTACTCTCTCTCTCCCCTTTCCCCACTACCCCGTCTGGTGAGGGGGATCCAAGCTCCCCCCTCTCATGTCTGCTAAAGGGAAAGAGTGGGGTTGGGGGGGTAGGGGGGTTATCACGCTATCCGTGGTCGTGGCTTGAACGCCAATCTATTGGGGTACCCCTATAATCCATGCCCGGCTCGTCCCCCATCGGGGAGATGGGGGACGAATAAGGAAGGGGCTGGGGTGGAAATCGCCCCCCCCCCCCCCCCGCCACCCTCCTCTTCACCTTCCCTCTCCCAATCTGTTGGTGGTTGACCCACCCCTCCCCCAACCCAACAATTTTCCACCCAAGCTGTCAGATTGTGTAACCTTTTCCAGGTTTTTTTTTTTATATATATTTTTTGTTCCCGGCAGTTTTACTTGTAATGAATGTTTTCAAACTCGCGCTCCCGTTTTATAGCTTTGCCTCCAAACTCTGAATCGTCCCGTTTATTTATTTATCTGGGGGGGGGGCGTTGAAGGGGGGGGTGGGGGTTGGTCTCGGGGCGTGCAAATCTGGAGGCGGCGGTAGTAGTAGCAGCAGCAGCAGGAGCTTTATGATACCGTTTTCTACGTTACCGCCCGCACTCAGAGCCGGTCAGTAGTGCTCGTCGTAAAAGGTTAAACGCCGAAGCCGAATGGCGCGTTTGACGTTTCTGAACCCGAAGCGCAAGCTCGTGGCAAGATTCCAATTGTTTCATTACCTAATAAATTCTCTTGTTTGCCCGTATGGGCGACGATGAACCGCGTTTTTCATTCGCCGCTTCGTAGAACTGCAGAGTCGCTCTGGGTTTTGGAGGAATCGCTGCTGCTCCCATACAATTGCTCTCCTCTCCGTTATCGACCATCAGACGAAAGTACTAACAGTTGCGCCATTGAGAGAGGAGAGAGAGAGAGAGAGAGAGAGAGAGAGAAAAACTGCAGAAAGGATCAGGGGTAATCATTACTGCATGCTGATTTGATGCGTGCTCCGTCATCATTGGCCAGCGGCAGCACTCATGTTGCGGCCCTATTTAATTACCAGCTATTTCTCTGGATTATTTATAATATATATATATATATATATATATATATATATATATATATATATATATATATATAATATATATATATATATTATATATATTATTTACGTATAGCCACTGTCATGTCATCATTTTGTTGAATTGAATTATTTGATCAAGTACTTCCTCTTACAGCAAATTTCTTGTGAGTATATTCTGTGTGGGTCAGTTTTTTTTGTTTTTGTTTTGTTTTCTCTGTTTGGTTGGCTTCGAAAGCGAATAATATTCGACTTCATAACTTCCGGAAACTACAGTTTGTTCGCTTGTGGTTTTATATCTGTCTCATCCGGTATGTATTTGAGTACATTATATTCCAGCCTCAAATGATTTGTCATTTTTCTCCCACGGACTTCTGAGTCATGAAATCGTATTCGACCAAGGCAGCACAGCCCTAAGCCCTTTTTAACAGTAACCCTCGCCTGCACAGTACCCTTCACTTTACGGTCTAGATATATCTGGACCGTGCTTCACTTCATGTGTGCTGTGTACACGGGAAGAGAGAAAAATTGCTCGCCAACAGAGATCGTGTAAGGACGCACTGAATGTCACGCACACCGGCCATGTTGCATGATTGCACAATGGGAGCAGCAGGTAGGGGAAGTGGGAACAGGTCAGGGAAGAGCTCCTAGGGGAATTAGGGTCTGAAAGGGTCAAAAGACGGAACTCGGGTGTCCGAATGTCTTCCCAAGGGAGGAAGACAGGGGCAGGGAACCCGGTTCAGGGATGACTTAGTGAAGTTAGGAATATGGAATTTATGCCAAAGTCTAAGTGCTGGGACCTGTGAGTACATTCAGCACTGAAAGGGAAATTTAAGATGGTTTTTGAAGGTGAAAACTCTACGGGCTGCTCTATGACCAGAGCCCGTGCTGGCATAAGGCCAGCTTAATCGGAATATGGAATTTATGCCAAAGTCTAAGTGCTGGGACCTGTGAGTACATTCAGCACTGAAAGGGAAATTTAAGATGGTTTGAAAGGTGAAAACTCTACGGGCTGCTCTATGACCAAGAGCCCGTGCTGGCATAAGGCCAGCTTAATCGGAATATGGAATTTATGCCAAAGTCTAAGTGCTGGGACCTGTGAGTACATTCAGCACTGAAAGGGAAATCGACAGCAAGATGGTTTGAAAGGTGAAAACTCTACGGGCTGCTCTATGAGCAAGAGCCCGTGCTGGCATAAGGCCAGCTTAATCTCCAACAACAAGGTCGAAAACTTAAATGCTCGAATGTCTTCCCTGTGGATGGGTGACCAGTAGCAAATGGCTTGTGACGCCCGTCGGGCTGCCTCTTTCAACAAAGACAAGGTTTATCCGACCTCCAGCTTACTCGGAGCGCGTGCTAAAATCTACGGTGAAATAGAATAAAAACTACTCAGGCTAGAGTGCTGCAATTTGGTATGTTTGATACCTGCTAGCCTGAGTCGTTTTCAAGATCTGAGGGCGGACAGGAAAAGTGCGGACGGACAGCTTTTTCGGGTAACTGAAAACCAAACGAGACAACCGATACAGTTGCATTAAATCTACATTATCATTCCGGTAACCCCTCCATAAACAGGAAAGGTAGAAAACGAACGAGCGCAAAAAAGCTAAGTAAATAATGCTCAGGGTTGGCAGCAGTACAAAGGGTCATACTTATTTTTATTTATTTTTTTTATTTTTTGCAGAGCGCAAATATTTATGTCCATATATATCAGTGACGGGGCGGTTAAATATTGATATTTCTGAAGGTAAACAGCAAGAACAAGTTACGCGCTGCAATTTATTCTGATGTCGCAGGTACGGAACAGAGGCGCACTTTTATGAGTTTCGCTATCTAAATATCACTCAGCGGCACTGAATTTCCTCCATTATTATATTATTATTATTATTATTATTATTATTATTATTATAATTATTATTATTATTATTATTATCATCATTCAAAATACCCTGTAAATGGTAAACGCATTTTCGTTTTCTGTGAAAGAAAACTATTGAGTAAGAGCTTTGTCCGTCCGCATTTTTCCTGTCCGCCCTCAGATCTTAGGAACCACTGAGGCTAGAGGGCTACAAATTGGTATGTTGATCACTAACCCTCCATTCATCAAACGTACCAAATTGCAGCCCTCTAGCCTCATTGGTTTTGATTTTATTCCAGGTTCAAGTTAGCTATCATCGTGCGTCTGGCAGCGATACAGGCCAGGCCGCAACCGGACCGTGGTTAAAGTTTCATTGAGAGTTTCATGGGCCATAGCTGAGAGTTTCATACGCTGAACAGAAAACTCGATAGCGCCGAAGTAACTTCGGTACATTTTTTACATGTTTTTTTTTCTTTTTTTACATCTACTGTCACACATCGCCGTTGCTCAAGTAGATAGTAGATAGGAACGATAGATTGATAAAATAAGAGAGTGCATAGGAAAGAAAAGAGATTGATAAAATAAGAGAGTACATAGGAAAGAAAAGATAGATTGATAAAATAAGAGAGTAGAAAGGAGAGAAAAGATAGATTGATACAACAGAGAGTAGATAGGAAAAAGCTATATTGATAAAGCATCCAGCTGGCTTAATGGTCGCTCATTGACAGATAAAGAGATCGTCCGAGCAGGGAGGGACTCTTGCCGATTTAGTGATCATTTACGTAGAATATGTTCCATTACGAGATATTGTGTGTGTGTGTGTGTGTGTGTATTAGTCTGACCCATCTTCCCTTTTATGGCCTGACTGACTCATGGTAATGGGAGCTCTCTAATGGTAATGGGTTACCGGGCTGGACCCATTCCTAACAAACGACTGGCAGCTTTCGGCAGTAGACGCGACGTAGAGATCCCGTCGGGAAATTAATGAAGGGAATAAATGTCTGAAGATGTTGACAGCTTTATATTCCCTCTTCCTCCTTCTATGTATATATATATGTATATATATATATATATATATATATATATATATATATATATATATATATGTGTGTGTGTGTGTGTGTGTGTGTGTGTGTGTTATAAATAATTAGATATACTGTATATGTAATATGTACATATAGTATAATATAATATTATTCAGTAGTCGCAAATGTCCCACAGTCTACTTATTTTACCATCTTTTTTTTTACTTTTATAAATTCTTTAATGTAAGGCTCGAAATTCTCTCTCTCTCTCTCTCTCTCTCTCTCTCTCTCTCTCTCTCTCTCTCTCTCTCTCTCTCTGTGTGTGTGTGTGTGTGCGTGTGTGTGGTGTTTACCAATCCACTTCCTTTGTTGTGGAGGTGAGCCCTCTGTTCCAATGGGGTTGCGTGGGGCTAACCTCACTTGAGGTTCGTCATCGACCAGGTAACTTCTTCACACTTGATGAATTGTTTCCCGCCAGGTACACACTAGATGGAAGAGGTTTGGGGGGGGGGGGGGTGTGGAACGGGGGCGGGGAGGGGGGGGAGCACGGAAGATTTATAAAGCAACCTGAGTGGACGGGAGAGAGAGAGAGAGAGGAGAGGAGAGGAGAGAGAGAGAGAGCGAGAGAGAGAGAGAGAGAGAGAGAGAGAGAGAATGGTCAGAATTAAGCATGCTACAATGAAAGTCCTCATTGTTGCATAACATATTGATTGGTTAGGTTTTTATGTCCACCTGGCGTCACGACAACAAAGGTCATTCACGCAGAAAATCCTGATAGTCTTCTGTTCACTTAAGTAATGAATTATATGTACATCAACTCAAGTATTATACTGCATATCCTTCATAGTAGGCTGGGATTGGTAGCAGCCAAGGTGGGAAATTTCGGTCATGGGGCTAGCAACTGCATCCCAAAAAAATTAGGTGTAAATATGCATATATATATCGTATTTATATATAATATATGTATACATATATGCATATATATAAATATATATAATGCTATTGCTGTATCATAATCAAATTTTTTATGTTTATATTTTCTAGTCAATTTTTCCCATAATTTTGTTTTTAAAGTCATAAATTTTCTTGAGGTTATATTCCCCTGATAAATAATAATAATAATAATAATAATAATAATAATAATAATAATAATAATAAGTAATTAATAATTTTCATTTTTATTTTCAGCTTAAGGCCACATATTACATGGAATATACAAAGAATAGACAATAACAAAAACAGGTCTAGATACATAAGATAACATGATAAAAAAAGAAAAGGATGTTATAAAACTAACAAACAACCAACCAGAGGCAGAAATATAAAGCGAAAGGTTGGAGAGAGAGAGAGAGAGAGAGGAGAGAGAGAGAGAGAGAGAGAGAGAGAGAGAGAGAAATCCAATTTGAAGACGCACATCGGAGTTGGGCGTTTGTACCAGAGAACAAAGCAATAAGTGGATGTGAGGGGAAGGGAATAAATTAACGTTTTTTTTTTTATTCCGCTATTGATGAGAAATAACAAAGGAGCAATATATATATATATATATATATATATATATATATATTATATATGTGTGTGTGTGTGTGTGTGTGTAGCAACTTGGAGAACGTTTTATTATTATTAATATCAGATTCGACTCGAGACGATTAAAATTTATTAAAATAATTATGATGATTTTGTCTTTGATATTCGAATATTGCATCAAGTTTTATTTCAATTTGTTGATTCAAGTTATCCATTCAATTTAATGATTGATTGTTACGGTCTTCATATAGATACTTTTACCTCAAGAAAACATTTGTACTTTTGTGAACATGGACAACAATTATACATAAACATGAGGAAAGGTTTGTACAGAAGAACTCAAGGATTTTGGTGTTTCTATAAACTGCAATTTAAAAAAAAAATAAAAGTTACAGATTCTGTTTTCGACGTAAATTTCAACGAAGCTGCAGATAATTTTTTTAATTGAAAAATCTTGCAACAGTTTTGTTGTTTGAATATTAACAGTAATGAATCGTGAACATGAGACGGAATTGCGCTTATTAGAAACTCGGTATTATGATATTGCTAAACTATTTTTTTCATTTTTTCTCTTTTGATAAAGTGGGGTCTATTCTTTCTATAGTTCGCTTTACCTCCTCTTACTTCTCCCTAATGAACACCCGAATATTCGCTGGAAGCTTGAATTTCAAGTCGATGGCCCCCTATTAAGAATAATAATGAATAATAACAATAATAATAAACTAGAACATAAGAAAAGAAAGCAGCCAAGACTGGTACAAACGAAGTCTCCATCTCTCCCAGAGAAGAGAGCCCGCCCTTGTAATGGTCTGAAAAAGTCCTCCCCTCTTGGCGAGAAGCAATAACTGCCATTGTTGTTGTAAAGAGCCAAGCTTAATTGTTATATTCAAATTCGTCCAGAGAGACGACTGTCTTCCCTCTCATTCCATTCGGTGTTTTATGGTAATATTAATTTCCCCTCTTCAAGCCCGTCTTTGCCTGCCTGCCTCGTACCCTCGTATTGTACCTCCCACCATCATCGCTGCTTTCTTATGATGTCCCCTTGCTTGCTGGGGCTCTGTCTCTCGCTTTATTTAGTCTTGTTTATTATGCTCTCTCTCTCTCTCTCTCTCTCTCTCTCTCTCTCTCTTTCTTCTTTTAGTTTCGTTCCTTGGATGGATTCATTGTGTGTTTTTTCTGTGCCTTTCCATTGCATTAGAATTCTCTCTCTCTCTCTCTCTCTCTCTCTCTGTGGTTGTGTAATACGACTTGATAAAGAAAGCAGTCCTTTTAATCTCTCTTCTTCTATATTTGTGGTTTTTACCTACCCAACACTCCTCCCCCCCTCTCCTACCTCCCCCCCCCCCCCACCTTTATTTTATCCCATTCCCCTCCTCTCGCTCTTGCCAGTCCTTTGTCCCCTCTCCATCTTTTGAGAGAGCAGAACCAGCCAACCCCCCACACCCCCCCTACTCACCACTTCTGTGTGTGTGTGTGTGTCTCCCACTCCTTTTCCACTTCCGCTACTCCATGACAATAGGAGGGAGACCACATTACAAGCTATATCGAACAGTCAAAAATCGTTTGATGTATTGTGTCTCCCATTTTGCACCATCAGCCTGGCCTTTAAGGTCCCTGCTGCCTTCCCTGTATTAATTAATATATATATATATATATATATATATATATATATATATATATATATATATATATATATACATATACTTAAAAATATCAAAGTAGATGCACGTGACTTCGTTAAATATGCGAATACCACAGGAAAATGATAGGCAGAAATCCAATGCAAGCGCTTTCGTCTTTACTAAGACATTGTCAAGGAACGAATGAAGTACGGTAGTGAAAGAAAGTTTGTTTTTCTGGTAACTTCCTTTCTAACTGGATTTCATTCGTTCCTTGACAATGTCTTAGTCAAGACGAAAGCGCTTGGATTTCTGCCTGTCATTTTCCTGTGGTATTCGCTTTTATATATATATTATATATATATATATATATATATATATATATATATATATATATATATATATATATCCTATAACGTGAATTTACATCCATTTTCCTTTTTCATTGCATTCTGTTTTCTGCCACTGCTTTCAGTGGAGAACTTGGCTCGCTGTTTATTCGGCATATTTTTATATCACCTTCCAGTAATTCGTGTGTTTTTAATTTTTCTCTCCTTGTATTAATTTCATATTGCACGGCTCTTTTTATTTTTATACGCATAGTATATATTTTCACGTTATGAGGTTGCACTGTTAATTTTGTGCATAGGGCCAGTGGCTCATCTCAAGATAAATTTCGTCAAATTAAAAAAAAAATTGTTTTTAAAAAAAGCCATTGTGCCTCAGTTGCCTTACGCAGTGAAATACGTTTTATCTTATTTTATTGGTTAGTAGACTATCGTGGGTATAGCTGTCAGCTTGCGTGAAGGGCGACTTCCAACTTCATCACCAAAAAATAAATAAAATAGTATCAAATTCTTAGTCGCTGCCCTCGCCAGTTTACAGAATTCAATCAAGCTGTAATTCTGACAATTACGTACAGCTTTCGGTAAGTGTACCGCGATTGTTTGTTTATCGTGCAGATTCCATTTCGAGCGCATGTTGAGCTTGCAAACTGTCCGGTTCGTTTGTCCGTCCATCGGCGGAAGTACGTTTTGCCCCCCCCCCCTCCCCCTAACACCGACCCGCGTCACGGTATGCAGGACAAACAAACATTAAATCAAGTGTCCAAATATGGAGAGAATTCATACGAATTGGGAGCGATGTCTCTATTTCATTTCGAAAACGTTTTATTTTGAAAGCACACTGCTGCCTGTCCATGCTATATACTCTCTCCCCAGGCGGCCCCCTCTCCTCCCTTCCATATTAAAAGAGAGAGAGAGAGAGAGAGAGAGGGTGGGAGGGGCAGAGTGCTGGCTGCCTCTGCTAGTTTGCTATTTACATGGAGCTTTCAAACGTTAACTTCATTGGCAGTGAATTACGAAACAGGGTTCCAACATTCTCCCGTGCATGTATACAACATTTTAGCACATTTCCCTCCTTTTTTTTTTTTTATTTGTTGACGTTTATTGTCTGCGTACTTTTTGTTTTTATAGACACTCGATGAAATGGAATGGGGAATTTTGTTTTTGTTTTTTTGTTTTTGTATGAGTATCCAATGCAGAGAGGGAACTTCATGCAATAAACTGCATATGAACCCTGTTTTGTTGCTCGCTCTCTCTCTCTCTCTCTCTCTCTCTCCTCTCAAATCGGTATTGCTGTTTGCATGAAACAGGTTTTCAGTTGCTTATTGCTTTCGATGACCATAATATTTGTTTACACTTTCCGTGCATCATATATGTATATATAAAAGTATATATATGTGTGTGTGTGCGCGCGCGCGCAAAACGGGCGTTTGGTTACATGAGCAGATGGCTGACATAATCAATAATTCCTTTGTATTGTTGCCATCCTCTGAAACCGAAAACGAAACGGAAAACCCAGATTTGTTTTATGCCACGTTGTTATCAGCCAGAGAAACGAGTCTTCATTTTTTGCAAAAGAGGAGTACCTATCGCTTACGGTGTGCCTTCAACGACATACTGTAGACTGTGATAAAAACATATTTACAGTCTTTCCTTAGGTATCAGGCTTATATTTTTCATTACTCCTGATCTTGTCCTATTTAGCTGTCCAACTCGTCTGTATTGACATTGTCTAAATTTGCAGCTTATAGGAGGAACAGTGTTTAAGTTAATTAATCTAACGTGATGGTCCTGTTCAGCAAATCAGAGAATGATAATGATACCAAGAAGAAAGAGAATATTGATAGCCCAATATAATTACCGGTCTCCATAGATGTTTCCTAAGTTTGCTCAGCAACGACCGCTGTGTGATGGTCGTTACTTTGAAAGTGGGACTTCAACCACTATCCGATCTTCCGAAGAGGGAGCCAAGTCCCGCACACCGTGAGCTGTAATGTCCGATGGGGGCTTTTGTAGTTGGATTGTCAGAAAAGTTCAAACACAGGAAGAACCTTGGTTCAAGTGTCTAGGAATAGGAATACTTCTTAAAACGTAGCTAATGTGAGTCTCCTGCAATCATTACCTCTCAAAATTCGTGTCAGAATTTACGAAAGTCCTCATGAAAGGAAATATTTAGATAATTATGGAATTATGTGCTCATTTTTCAGTTTTCTGTTAAAGGAAACTATAGGGAAAAGTCCTCATGAAAGGAAATACTAGATAATTATGGAATGATGTGCTCATTTTTCTGTAAAAGAAAGCTATTGGGATGGCTGTCCGTCCGTCCGTCCGTATTTTTTCAGTCCGCCCTCAGATCTTAAAACCTCCCGAGGCTAGAGGGCTGCAAATTGGTACGTTGATCATCCACCCTTCACTCATCAAGCATACCAAATTGCAACCCTCTAGACTCACTGGTTTTTATTTCATTCAAGGGTGAATTTAGCCATGATCGTGCGTCTGGCTTCCAGAAGAGACTACGGCGCAATTTTTTACTTGTTCTTTGTTGGCGACCATACAGTATACGTATATCTGAAGATAAAAATTATGCGATTTGTGACACTCCAGAATGTCTTGGGGAAATAAAATCGCCATTGGTGCTTTAGCGTTTCCATCGTTCGATTCGCTTTGCAAGAAATTGTCATTTGAACTTTTGTCTGCACAATTATTTTATATTGTTCGAAGTGTTTTCTTTCTTCCTCCATCGTTGGCCATTGCTTTTGTGACGTCTTTATAGGATATACTAAAATTGTTTATAATAATATTAGTAGCCACTTTACTTGGATCTTGGTAACTTCGTGAGTCAAACTGATGAGGCCTTTCATTCATAATCATCTTTGTTATAAATATTATATATATATATATATATATATATATATATATATATATATATATATATATATATATATATATATATATATATATATATATATATATATATATATATATATATATATACTATATATATATACATTTACTGTACCTTGGCACCTTTCCTAATCTAAACGACTTAACTTCATGTATGTTTGCGTACGCATGTGTGCGTGTGTGCGTAAGCAAAGACACTTTTTAATATTGCCATTCAATAACACCACATCTTCTTCTCCTTCTTCTTTTTCTAGGCGGTAACGAAACCAGCTTACACCGGCAATAGCCTGAGTGGACTAAAATGATGGACGTTATGATAATGCAGTGTTGAGTGGTTTTAATGATCGCTGATCCCCCCATCATTCAAAAGAGTGTATTTACCTTTCATGGAAATTGTACAAGTCTAGTGTTTATGTACAGAATAAACGCCTTCATGTTGTAAGTAGTAATAATCCAGGCTTTGGCTTTCCATCGTTTTATGTGTGTATTATATATATATATATATATATATATATATATATATATATATATATATATATATATATATATATATATATATATATATATATACAGTATAAAAGCACCGTATCGTGCTTTTAAGTGATCAAGTCCACAGAAGGATGGACGAAAGCTCTAATCATTGTGAACATTTCTATAAATATATTTCGCCTTGATAAACAAGATTATTACTGTGGCTCCTTCTACTGATATATATATTTTATATATGTGTGTGTTTGTGTGTGTATTTCAAGTTTACTTTCACGTTGTTCGTTTGTTGTTGTTATTGACCTGGAAGAGCTGTGTATGTATATTTATGAGAACCTTCTCTACGAAAGTACGACGTCCCAACATCGCCATTGATATTAAGTGCTCGCGTCCGTCTCCTCATTTTTGAAGAAATTCTTTTCAGAACCGAAGCCATTAGTCTTCAGTGTTAGTCTCCTCGATCACTGTCTTGTCTTTTTTTTTCTCTCCTTTTCTTCTTTTTCTTGACGTGAGTTATTGCATATTTACCCTTTGTCAAATTTGCAACACTTTAGGCGTCGAGGACCCTCTTCCGAGCGATGCCAAGTTGACGTGAACGAATCAGTCAGCCTGTTTGTCATTTGTTATGGTTGCGGAATTATTCGTTCTTCTTCTGTCGCCGTCTTAAGCGAATGAAAAAGAGGAGGAAGACACAGCGAAATAAACATGGGATAGAGAAGGTAAAGAAGGTTGGAAATTGGGAGAGAATGGGGGGTGGGGGATGTCCCGGAGAGGGGGTAGGGGGTGGGTATACACTAAAAAAAAATAGAGACCCGAGCAGCGTCACTGTCCGTCGTAGCAGTAGTAAAACGTTATGGCGGTGATACGTCACAAAGGACCTGTCTTCCTCGCCTTTAAAAAAAGAGACGGACTTGACTACGTCACATTCTGACACTTCCGTCAATATATCGGAGAATGCCATAAACAACGCTTTATTGGAGACTTGCTTTTTCTTTTTTTCGTTTTTTGGAGAGGGGCGGGTTAGGGGTTGTGTGGGTGGGGAGGGGCGCTTCGAGGAGAAGCCCTCTTTGAAAGATAGAAGGATTGATATATAGGTTGATAGATAGGTCAGAGAGAGAGAGAGAGAGAGAGAGAGAGACGGAAATTCTAAACCATTGTGCCTTATAGCTGCTTTCTTCATTCGGGGTATTTTTAAAGTAAACGAAAGGAACTGCTTGCATGTGGGTGTACTTGCTTGCTCGCGCGCGTCCTGAAGAATGAAGTCGTTGTTTGCGCGTAACAAAGAACTCAGAAACAACCCCTCCCCCCACCAACCCCGTCCCCCAACCCCCCTCAATGGCGGAAAGACTCCGAGCGACAAAAAATTCCATCGGCGATCTAGGCGCGTCCGTTAGCGACGTCGACTTTGGCTCCAAAGCGAAATAAATCGCCGAGCACAAACATGACAACGTCGTGGTTAACAGAAGGCATCCTTCTTCTTCTTCTTGTAAAAAGTCACACTCTCTGACTTTGTGTGTGTGTGTTTGTGTGTGTGTGTACGTGCTTGTGTGCAGGCATTCGAGTAGCGAAAGCTTAATGATAAATGCCTGCTTTGGCAACTCTGCTCAGTGAAGTGGCTGGGTTGATTGTCGTCCGCCGATCAATATATAGAATGTTGCCGAGAATGACGAAGCGTGTTTGGCACACGGTCATATACAACGGGCTTCCTTTCAGGGGTCTCCTTTCATTATTATTATCATCATTATTATTGTAATCATTATTGAACGCGCTGTTAATAACTCTACTTTCGTATTTTATCTCTCTGGGAACTGACATTATAACAAAGGTAGTCGCTCGTTGTGATTCGTTATTGTTTTATAAAAACGACGTTTCCATTATTTTTACATGATGGCAATTATTATATATGCGACCATTTCTTAATATTTGCTTTTCATTTTCTTTTGTTTCTAGGTTCTGGCCTTTGCGATAAAATTCGGATGAGTTTATTCGATGTATTGTTCGCTGCCAATACCGTTAATATCTTATAATGTGGTTATCATTTTTTTATTTAATTTTTACGATTAGTTCTGGTTCCTTCCAAAGTAATATAATGGCGTATTTGTTTTCCATTAGTTGAGAACTCTACTTTCATACTTTCGAATGTGTGTATAATCGAGAAAACAAAAAAGGTTCAGTAAGGCGAATTTGATAAATATGAACAATACTCGGTTTTTTTTTCTGTGGTGTTTGCGTATGGCAACACTGCGTCCCTGGCTTTTAGATAGTTACATTCAGCTTACATTCAACAATAATAACAATATCCTATTTCGAATATTAACGGTGTAATTCGCATACAATAATTATTAAAACCACTTTTCAGTTGCAAATGTACACCCAGATTTCTTTTTACTTGACCTAAAACTTACACATAGCGTAACTATCTAAAGCCCGGGACGCAGTGTTACCATACGCAAACACCACAGGCGGGTGGACAGATGGAAGAAAAAACAGAGTATAGTCTTGTAATTAACATAACAACCTCCCCAAAGCACTAGATATTATATCAATAAGAAATTGTAGGTCATTGTGGATATTAAAACAAATAGAATTAGCCAGTTTGACTTGAAAACTACAGAATTTGAGTTTTGTGTAAAAGAAAAACATTGTAACGGCTTTGTCTGTCCATCCTCGGATCTTACAAACTGCTGAGGCTAGAGGGCTGCAAATTGGTAAGTTGATCATCCACCCTATTTAGCAGTTTTTTATTTCATTAAGCATCATTACCACATCAGTGGCATGAGGCTAAATGAGTTTAACAATGAATCAAGGTGAGTGAAGTCAATATTTTGACGTTTTTAAGGCTGCAATTTGGTAAGTTTGATGACTGGAGGGGGGATGATCAACATACCAATTTGCAGCCCTCTAGCCTCAGTTGCTTCTAAGATCTGAGGGCGGACAGGAAAAGTGCGGACGGACAAGCAGATTGCCATCTCAATGGTTTTTCTTTTACGGGAACCTAAAACAATGGTTTTTTTTCCTTGAGAGAAAAGAGTTTTAAACTAATTCAGAGAAAATCACTCTTTACTGCAGTTCTCTTTCATTGTAGTTTTTTTTTTTTTTTTTTTGCTTGTGTAGGAAATATTCCGTCTCCAGTTGTTCCTGCGTTCTTTTTTTTTATTTTCTTGTTTTCCAATTCTCCTAAATCGGTAGCATTTGTCGGAAAGTAAGTGAAATCACACACACTAAAAAAAAATTTCGTTCTCCATTGAAGAATTAGTAGGAAATAGCTTTGCCTTTTACTACGGAACATTTTTTATCGTATATTTCTTATCTCCGGGTTGTTCTTTATGGAACGGGAAATCGTTTGGAAAAACGATAGTTTTTCTCATTATTGCTTCAATTTTTTTTAACAGAAGACCACTGCAGTTTCCATTTAGTTCATTTTATCTGTTTATTTTTATTTATTTATTTTTTTATTTCCTCTGTTCGTTGTAAATTTTCTTTTTCAAACTTTGTTCTTGTTAAGATGACATTTATCTTTAAGGTGAAATCACTAATTACTTCTGTTTCGGACATTTTTATATTTCATTGTATACTATCAGATGAATGGACTATCCAAGTAAAGTATACTTATAGATTTTGCCTATATGATGATGGTACATATATATATATATATTATATATAAATATATATATATATATATATCATATATATATATATATATATATATATATATATTGTTTGTTTGTATGGTGTTTTCACGTTGCATGGAACCAGTGGTTATTCAGCAACGGAACCAACGGCTTTACGTGACTACCGAAACCACGTCGAGAGTGAGCTTCTATCCCAGAAATACACATCTCTAACCCATCTATGGAATGCCTGAGAATCGAACTTGCGGCCACCGAGGCGGCAGGTCAAGACCATACCGATCTATATATATATATATATATATTATATATATATATATCTATATATATATATATATATATATATATATATATCGACGGAGTGCTGCGAGGCCTTCCGACTTCTTGTGCTTTATTCAGTCCTGCTAAGTAAAGGACAAGAAGTCGAAAGGCCTCGCCGGCAGGACTCCGTCGTTTCTCTTTCCTTCGCGGAAATTGTCTTTATTTATTCATCACGTTCTATTTCTTTATGGTTTAGTTATACAGACGCATCCAAAGCGTCAATCTTTCCCTCAACTGTCTGTCATGCCCGGGAACCTTTTCGTCCCAGGACCCGTAACCAGTAAGTGGGTCCTGCCCGTATACCCACGTCCTCTGAGAGACGAAGTGTGATTTTGAGCGTCGCAAAGTCGCTCATCCGAAGAATCCTTTGATCCTTGTATTCAGAATCTAAGCGGGGAAAAAAAATATTGGATGTCGTCCTACAAAGAGAGGAATCTTTCGGATGCGTCGGCCACGCCCCCAAAAAATTCCACCCTTCCAACTTTATCTTTGCGTTTTTCTAAATCCAATTTATACGTTAAACGAAGTTTAAAAACGAAATAGACGACTGAGAGAGAGAGAGAGAGAGAGAGAGAGAGAGAGAGAGAGAGAGAGAGAGAGAGATAAACTTGGCATCGACGCAGATCTCTACAAAAGCCTTCGACGGCAGCGATTGGCGATATTCACGATTTAGAAAACAGAGGCTCTTTCGAAAAAGGGGGAGATTTCCTGGTATAATCCCTCGCCCGATACGAGACTGAGTCACTGTCTTCTGAAGGAGGTGGAACCCCCCCCCCCCCCCCCCCCCCCCCCCACCCCCTTCTATTTCTCTCTCTCTCTCTCTCTTATCCTCCGATGGTAGGGGAATACAACCTTGTATCTTTGTCTTACTACAGATGAGACTCAAACCATCCTCGGAAAGATTCTCTCTCTCTCTCTCTCTCTCTCCAGAAGCTGCAGCAACAAATAGAGCGTGAACCGAACTTTACCCGGAATTCATAAAACAAACTTATGGGCCAATAAACACATTTGACGACCCCCCAATCCCTCTCCTCTGATTGGTCGTTGGTAATCCCGGCTGTGATTCGGAGGATGACTCTTAGTTGGGAGTCTGATTCGAAGATTCGAATCGCTGATTGACTCTTGTGATTGTTCTCTCTCTCTCTCTCTCTCTCTCTCTCTCTCTCTCTCTCTCGAGGAGTAGCGCAGACCGGTCTCCTTCCTCGCATTCGAGTACGTAATGTGTTTTTCGAAATCGTTTCTTCGGCGCTATTGAGTTTTCTGTACTGCGTATAATGCTGTTATGAAACTCTCGATTTGCTGCAGTGTGAAACTCTCAGCCAAGACCGGGCTGCGCTCAGTTGCTCCGCAGATGTGGTCAAGTAAAGATGCGTCGGCGTCTGGCACCTCGCGCGATCTATTGCTAACTTCAACCTTAAATAAAAATGAAAATGCTGGGGCTAGAGGGCTGCAATTTGGTATGTTTGATGACTAGGGGGTGGATGATTTGCATAACAATTTGCAGCTCTCTGGGCTCAATAGTTTTCAAGATCTGAGGGCGGACAGAAAAAGTGCGGACGAACAGACCGAAATTTTAGCCATTTCAATAGTATTCATTTACAGAAAACTAGAAAAATAGTTTTTCTTTTGACCCGTAGTACTGATTTAGGCACTATGTTGAGAGTCTATATAAAATAATAGATTTAGTATCTTCGTTGTCAGTGACCCTGATACCTGCGACGCCAATCAAGTTCTTTTTGCAGAGCAACCATTCGTCAAGCAGATCTCTGATGCCTTTGCATAGGGTACCATATTATTATTATTATTATTATTATTATTATTAGCTGGATGGGGCGCGCTACTACCCAGCGTCCGCCGGGGCGGACATACAAGAAAGATCAACTCGGAATTTATAGTTATTAATATTATTATCATTATCAAAATAGTTTTACCAGACCATTGAGCTGATTATCATCAGCTCTCAAAGGGCTGGACCAAGGACCTATTTTCATCTATATATATTTTTTATTTATAATTTTTTTCAGTTACAAAACCAATTTTTCAAACACTTTATAATTGGATTAATTTGGTATAATTAGATTAATTTTGTATGTTGAAGTATCTGACAGAATTTCACCGATCGATTTATTAACAAAACTTGACACTCGCTACCGGTTAAGCTTTGTTGAAGAAACGACTTTCATATAAAGGACGTAACGTACCATTTGCGAATCTCTGAATAAGATACCTGCGTAATGCGCACTTGTATATTTGACAGTTTATGTAAGGGGGTGACCCGGGGCTGGACGACGAAATCCAAAACCGGAATTTTCAGAAGAATACGCGACGTATTTTTGTATCCTTATTTTGTAAGAAAATATATATTAGATGTCTGGATAGGTTTGTTTTCGTTAACAGTGAAATAGGTAACCGGTAGGTAGTAATTGACTTTTAGTGGTTTTAGTTAAAGCCATTCAGGTGTTAGACACCCACACATATATATTTAGCTATATGTGTGTGTGTGTGTGTGTGTCAGTCATGAAGACAACACCCATAATTTCAGCGTCTCATTTCTAAATTATACAAGAAGAGAGAGAGAGAGAAATCTAAAAAAACAACGAATTATCGAGGCCGAGACCTACGCCATTGGAAATGGGCCACCACAGTCGCTTTGGTCGAATTCTCCGAATGCCGCAGGTCGGCCTTAGCTCCGTCTCAAGGTTGAACCCTTCATTAGCCAAGTTCCACCTGAGAAGGAAGGGTTGAGGGCGAACGGTTTGGGAGGAAAGATGGTCAACTATAGTCATGTGATTTGAGTGGATAATTTTGCGTTTGAGAAGGGCTAGAATTAGTGTTTGTATGCCTTTGTGTGTGTTTAGGACGTATGGATATTACAGCGGGTATATTTAAGCTTGGACCGTAACGATATCATTGTGAATTTGTTTGTATTTTAATATGTGAATAATATAATAAGTATATTTAGGTATGGGGAATCCATATATTATTATTATTATTATTATTATTATTATTATTATTATTATTATTATTAGAGCGAGTGTACAACCATCTGGGAATATGTATACATAGTGTTAATCGAATCTTCATAACGTCGTGCTTATATGAATACGCATGCATACGCAGCCAGGCCGTGTGAGTATTATTGTGTTTAAAAATACAAAATAAGTATTAATGTATATAAAGTTCTGACCTATAAATATTAGTGTATATATCCTCAGTGTGTGACCGTGTCTATCTAAGCAAAATTAGAGAGAGAGAGAGAGAGAGAGAGAGAGAGAGAGAGAGAGAGAGAGAGAGAGAGAGAGAATTAGCATCCCAATTTTTCGGCGACTACCGGGCCCTATATATCCCTAGGACGCAGCTGGACCAAATAGTAAAAGAAAGGGGGGGAAGGGGTGTTTGTAACTGAGGGGAAGAAAGAGGGGAGGCAAGTGGAAGGGGTGATAAAGGGAGAAATGGGAAAAAAGAAAAAAAAAAAGTAAATGTGGGAGAGGGGAGGAGGAGAGGGGGGGGGGAAGGGGGGGGGGGGGTGAGTGCACTAGGAATGATATGGGAGGAGGTCAATAGAATGGAATGGCTGGACAGCTGCTTTTTTCTTTATTAAAAACTCTCTCTCTCTCTCTCCTCTCTCTCTCTCTCTCTCTCTCTCATTAAGGTGAAAAATCGGGCTGGAGTTGTAAAGAAAAATATCCATGCCAGGCCTAACATTCTGTTTGGTTTATCATTATTATTTTAAATAACTGCAAATATAATGATTATTTGACCCTAGTGAATTATGATTATTTTACATATTGGTAATTTATCGTCTTACACATCTGTAAATTAAGGTTATTTTACTCATCAGTAAATTGATTATTTACATGATTAAATTATTATTAATTTACACATATGTTAATATTTTACACATCAGTAAATTGTGATTATTTCGCTCAGCTGTAATTTATAATTATTTTGCACATCAATAAATTATTATATTTTATAAATCTATAAATAATTATAACCTTTACCACTTCACGCATCTGTAAAATAATTCTTTTACTCACCAGTAAAATATTAATTAACAAATTAGTAAATTCTCATTTTATACAAATGAAAATGATAACTATTTGAAACATCAGTCAATTACGATTATTTTCCAAACTAGTACATTTTCATTTTACGCATCAATATAATAAGATTATTTTACACATCTGTAAAATATCATTATCTTCCAAATCGGCAAATGAACGGGGATTACTGGGACGCTCAGAGGTTAATGTAATCCATTTTCATTGTATCTTTAAAACCGGCTGTATTATGTTACATATATATATATATATATATATAATATATATAGATAAAATATATTATTATTTTAAATATATTTCGTCTGTCTTCATTTTACTTCATTGTTATTTGCTACTCTCTCTCTCTCTCTCTCTCTCTCTCTCTCATGGAGTGGTCTTCACTGCAATGGCTGATGCAAATGGCGATTTTCTCCTCATTTGCCACGACCTCTCATTTATCTATGTAAGGTTCTATTTTTTTTTTCTCTCTCTCTCCTCTCGCTTCTCTCTCTCTCACTCTCTCTCTCTCTCTCTCTCTATCATGTCTTTTCCTTTCCTTTCTTCCCCCACCACCCCCAACCCCCCTTTCCATCCACCCTTTCTTTCTCCTTTTTTTTTTCCTTCATTCCTCCGTCTCTCATAACAACTTCCACCTCCCCTTTGTAATGCAGATGAGGCCATAGGTCGACTTGAGCCCCCCTTTTCCCCCCATTTCCGAATCCATGTGAAACTTCATGAGAGAGAGAGAGAGACCGAGAGAGAGAGAGAGAGAGAGAATCATCTTCCCTCTGCTCGCTGCTCTATTTTCCGTCAGAGTCTTGAGGAATTTCAAATATTATTTTTGCCTCGGTTTTGGTATAGTGATGATAAGGAATACCAAGCAATCGTATGCTATATGTATATATATATATATATTATACTATATATATATATATATATATATATATATATATATATATATATAGAAAGCAACGGTCGTCTAGAGTAAAATCACGTTTGCAAAATGAAAAGTAACAGAAATATTATACCCTTTCCAGTGGCTTTGTCTTGCAGTCTAAAGATATTGCGAATTCCAAAGGTTCTAAGACTGAAATGTATATAAATATGGCGGCGTACTCTCCACCAGCAATCTCCGACAATAACGACAACAAAAGCCAGTAGCACCAGATTGCAAAATTGCTTTTAGTCGTACCTCTCTCTACTGGTCGTACCCTCTTCCCTGTCAGGTAGGTAGAGGGACCTGCTACCTCCCTACCCACAACATACATCTCTCCCTCCCTCCCCGAGGTACAAGTTCCAGGGATCTCGGTAAACAGAATGTAAAATCTACGTTTAAACAAAACTGACCTTTTTGTATTTGAGCGATAAAGGTCTTTCTTGAATGGCTTAGTGGTGGTGGGGGGGTCGGGGGATGAGGTGGGGGAGGAGTACAGGGACCAGTGGCGTGGTGTGACGTCATCGCACCGCCTCCACCGACGCTGGCTCGGTCCACCAGAGTTGGAGAGCGATCGATGATTATTCGGGATTAACATGTTAATAACTATAATAATAACGGTTTAATACAGCACAGTTGGAGCTTAAATATAGCTCCGGACGCTGATGCAGGCAATTATTTGTGGAGATTGAAGATTACGGGGAAAATAAATCTCTTAGGTAATGGAAACGGATATGGCATAAGGGAAATGGCTGACTTTCCTCCCGGTGCGCGGAACATGCGAAAGGCAGCTTTTTTTTTTTTTTTTATTGTTTTCCCTCGTCCATACGGATCGACGAAGGGTCAAAGACACGCTGGCCGGTGGATCATTTTAAACCACGGGCGTACTCTATTCAGCGAAGAATTCCATGGAACGTCATCGATTTTACAAGTTAAAACATTGGAAAAAGTTCGTTTTTCTGACTAAACAATTTATGGGCCTAGGGCAAGGAGTCCAGTTTTGCATGCTTCCAGTAAATTTCGTTCTTGGTATTTTAAACCACGGGCTACTCTATTCTTCGAAGAAATTCTATAGAACACCGTAGATTTTACAAGTGAAAACATTGGAAAAAGTTCGTTTTTCTCAAACTCAACCGTTTATGGGTCTAGGGCCAGCAGTTCAATTTTGCATGCTTCTAGTGAATTTCGTTCTTGGTATTTTAAACCATGGGCGTACTATGTTCTCCGAAGAATTCTATAAAACACCGTAGATTTTAGAAGTTAAAACACCCAGAAAAAAGTACGTTTTTCTCAGGATCGACTAATTATGGGTCTAGGACAATGGGTTCAGTTTTCATGCTTCTAGCAGATTACTTGGTATTTCGGATAACCATATGTCGTTTCACAGTCTTATTCGTCAATAACGCTACTTACAGCTACTGTGACGTCCAGTACTGTCACGCTACTCTCTCTTAGTGTGTGCGCAAAACTTATCAGTAAAGTGGTGAACGGTGAAGTTTGACTGAATATTCGCCTCTTTCAAATTGCGCTATAAAATTTATAGATAACTTCGGAATACTTTGATTTCGTTCTTTTTATGTTTTTCCTTTTGTGTATGTTGACCAATCGATCTCATGCAACATATGCACACACCATATTATATATATATATATATATATATATATATATATATATATATATATATATAATATATATATACACGTGTTTTTAATTCCATATTTTATCAGTTAATTAATGGTATTGCACAAGGCTTAATTTCGTATTTTCCTTTCGTATATATTTTGCTATTTCATTTTACGTTTACAAATGCACAGTGTTACTTGATTTTTAATTATTATTTTTTGTTTATTTAGCAAATTAACATGAAAAGAAAATGTTTGGCCTATGAGAATGTGAATAATTTTAGTTGGGTCTCATATGGTACTACTTGTTGGGTCTCATATGGTACTACTGAGTTCACTGAGAGAGAGAGAGAGAGAGAGAGAGAGAGAGAGAGAGAGAGAGAGAGAGAAAGGAGTTTGTCGCAAGGAGTTCAGAGTCTCCGATGGCATTCCAGAGTGTGGGCGTGGAGAAAGAGAGAAAGAAAAACAGCCAAATCAAAGCTAATCGCTATACGCCAAGATCTGTATCGAGCGTGAATATGCAATCGCGGGTTACGTAGTTGAAGGTCTCGCTATATGAGGAGCCTCTTGCTACACCCAAATCCTGGGTGGACTGAGCATAAACATTGTAACGATATATATATATATATATAATATATATATATATATATATATATATATATATATATATATTATATATAAGTATGCAGAGTAACTATGATGTCATTCAGTGCTGGAAAAGAAATTGAGAGTAATTGGTTTTGAAAGGTGTAACAGCAGGAAAACCTCAAAGCAGTTGTACTAGGAAACTATTGTTAGGAGAGGGTTGATAGCAAGATGGAAGACAGAGAATATGAACGGAGGTACAGCAAAAGGAATGGAAGGGGTTGCAGCTAGGGGGCGAAGGGGCGCTGCGCAGGAACCTTTAGTAATGCCTACAGTGCATCTCGTGGGGTGCACTGACCCCTAAGGGGTATTTGTTAATATTATCTTGCCTGGCGCGCCAATTCATAAGCCCATATTACTAGTCAGTCATTTTGTTCTAAATGAATGATGATAAAAAAGTAAAGATAATGAATTTTGTAAAATAATGATGATAGTAATTTCAGTGAAAAGTAATTATAATAATTTTAGAAAAATAATGATAACAATTTTAGTAAAAAAAAATTAATGATACTAGTTTTTAAAAATAATTATAATAATTTTAGTAAGATTAATGATGATAATGTTAAAAAACTGATAATTTTTTAAAAAGATTATTATAATGTATTTTTAATAGATGGTGATAATATTTTTAATTTAAAAAATTTTAATTTTTGTTAAAGAATAATTATAATAATTTTGTTTAAAAAATGTTAAAAATTTTCGAAAAAAACTAATGATAATAATTTTAGTAAAAGATTATATCAATTTTAGTAAGAAGGCAATGCTATTAATCTTGGTTAAAAAAAATTATATTAATTCTGGCGAATAGCAAAGCTGTACATATAGAAAAGTTCACCAAAGATCGGTTTAAATGATTGTTACGAATTCCGTCGAACTTTACCTGTCGCTTCTGGGAAGCTGATAAGCGCTCGTGAGAATTAGCTATAAAGAAATAAATAAATAAATAAAAAAAATGAATACGAAGATACAAAATAGTGTAAATGTATATGGGTTTAGTCTCCAGAACGACTTCTTAACCCCGCCGTTTCCAAAGAACATTTATTATTATTATTATTAATTAAAAATTTATGATTATTAATTAGTAGTTTTATTAGTTTTATATTATATTATTATTATATTATTATTATTATCTTATTAGAATTATTATTATTATAAAATAAAGTTGGGTCTCTAACGCAGTCCTCCAATTCGACCGGGTGGTATTTATAGTGTGGGGTTCCGGGTTGCATCCTGCCTCCTTAGGAGTCCATCACTTTTCTTACTATGTGCGCCGTTTCTAGGATCACACTCTTCTGCATGAGTCCTGGAGCTACTTCAGCCTCTATGTTTTTCCTAGATTCTTTTCAGGGTTATTATTATTATATTATTATATTATTATTATTATTATTATTATTATTATTATTATTATATTCAGAAAATGAACCCTATTCATATGGAACAAGCCCACCAAAGGGGCCATTGACTTGAAATTCAAATTTCCAAAAGACTATGGCATTCACTAGGACAATCGCCGTCTTCAGTAACTTTTTAAAACGAATTCCACTGAATTTTGCGTAAATTTACTTCATTTTCTGTTGCGATTAGCGAAGCGTATGTACGCATGGAAACGCGTATGTACGGATTGCCTGAAATGAGACGTTCGGTTATTTGCGTCTATTGCCGTGAAAGGAAGACTTGAATAACATTCCTGGTGACAGGCACTTGTAGTATGTACTGAAATAACATACTGGTACGTAATGAGTATGATAGTGCATATTATATATACACGAGATTTGTATAATATTGATTATTTATAGTGCAACAATCAACGTGATAAACCAAACGCAAACGCTCTCTCTCTCTCTCTCTCTCTCTCTCTCTCTCTCTCTCTCTCTCTAAAGATCCGTTATCGGATTTACAGAAGAATGGTCAGATTCCATTGTGTGAATATTGCTTTACTTTTGTATCTTGAACTGCAGAAGAACAAAGGCCTCCGGTTGAGACAAAAGATGTCAAGTATCTTTGATATAAAGAGAGAGAGAGAGAGAGAGAGAGAGAGAGAGAGAGAGAGAGAGAGAAGGGGGCTGGATGATGTGTTCGAGATATTGTTCAAAACGAAAATTCCCGCCGTAGCTCCGTCAGGAACATCTGTGTCGGTACATGATAACATCGAGAGTGCAAACAGACAAATAATGCGCCAGTTATGATTGAGAGCGTGTCCGTTGTAACTCTGTCAGTACCTGCATTATTTAATGACAGCCGCGAGCGTCGTGCAGGAGGCCAAATAACGAGCGACGGTTATGACTGAAAAGCGTGCGTCCTGTCTCTCCACGTCTGCGTCAAAAACGTCTGTACGAACGTGTGGTTGTAGCAACAGATGCAGCGGATATTATTATCTGGGGCGTGCTTACGACGGGGGTATCTGTCCTAAAACATCTGTATTGAGAGAGAGAGAGAGAGAGAGAGAGAGAGAGAGAGAGAGTTAGCAGACTGACAGCTAATGCGACCGTTAACACGGGGGAACACTTGAGAGAAGAGGACAATTGCTAAGCCGTAAAATAGGGCATCTGCTGTCCGTCCGAATCGATAAAGATTTATAGAGGCACAAATCGATAAATAAAGTCCGATAATGACGCCGTGGCATCTCCAGCGGCGGCGGCGGCGGCAGCAGCAGCTGTATAAGCCGGGACAGGGACCCCGCTGGATTAAATGTCCGCTTTTGGGGTCCGACAGTCGCCGCCGCCGTCGTCGGGGAGAAGCCATTTCAAGCCGTGCGCCCACCGGTCTTAAGGGCGGCGGTTTCCTCCCCTCTCCCCCCCACCCCCACGCGGGGAGAGGCCCTTAAATATTCCCACAGACAATGCGACCGGTGTGGCACCATCTGGTCGTGTTGCATTCTCGTATAATCGTTTTTCTTTTTTTTTTTCCGCCGCCGTTCGAGTCGCCATATCTAAAATAGTATGTCTATATATATATCTATATATATGTATATCGATGGATTGATTGATTGATTGATTATAGCTGGTAAAACTGGCGTCACAGCACCTATAGGTCATTGATGCCGTAAGCAATTACAAAAATGGGAAAATGAAAAAATAAATAACTTTAAAATTAGGTTCATATGACAAATATCTAACTAATATATCTAATACAATCACATATTGCGTATGTGTACAATTTAAAATTGAATGAAGAGCTCCGCCTCCCAAAACAAAGATGCACAAACTGCTCCATCTGACAATCCTCGCCGAAAACTGGTCGATGGAAAGTTTTTCCTTTATTGTTCTTTATCGACTCTTCTAGTTCTGCGTTCAAATTCCCGTAGTCCGATGGTGGGGTGGCTGGCTGGTTGGTTTCGATCGAGCTGGGACCCTGTGCTATAGCACGGGCTCTTTGCCAAAAACTCGGCCCATAACTGTTAAAATGGGGAAGGGGGTATAAGAGGCTTGGCATGGACCGCTTTGGCACGTCCTACCAACAAGGACTTGATTTGTGCTAAAGGAATCGTATAGGCATTACCGTACGCGTCCTGTTAACGAGAGAGAGAGAGAGAGAGAGAGAGAGAGAGAGAGAGGGTTAACTAATTGGTGGTGATCACATGGAGGATCAACGGACAAGAGACGGAGATTTTTAAAGATCCCTCTAGTTCTCGGCTTATGCGGGATTACGCATTGTGCTTGTATGCATTTAGAATCAAGGTTCATTCCGCGTGTTATTATATATGCACGCGCGCGCGTTTGGGAGCGAGTTTTCGCGAGCAGTCGTTCCACCAGACGATTGCAGTGGGAATTTCACCTTGAGCGATTTGGAAGTAGGACGGAGGAAACATCCAAGGCTGGAGAATTTAGGTCGGTTGTCTCTCTCTCTCTATGTATATGTATATATATACTATATAACTAATATATATATATGTATATAATGTATGCATAACATTCTTACATACAGACTAAAACACACTTGCATTTCCTCCCGACAGCAAAACTAACGCTTATAATTAAGGATATTAGGATGTTAGGATAGTTCCTTCTAATTCCTATTTTAAGTACACGCCGGTATTAATGGGTAGTTTCTTTATCATTCCTTTTCGGTCAACTCATTCCGCTTTATATGTCCGTTTTTAGGAATTTATGGCATCTTTCTTTCTTATCGGGATTATTCGCTCATTTTATGTGAGCACGGACGAGAGAGAGAGAGAGAGAGAGAGAGAGAGAGAGAGAGACACTAGTCAGCGCTAGAGGCCGTTAAGTCACAATTTTTATTCCATTATTCATAGACTGCCGCTGTTACACACATAATAATAATAACAATAATAATAATAATAATAATAATAATAATAATAATAATAATAATAATAATAATAATAATAATAATAATAACTTTTATTTATGAATCAAATTGCTTCAATTCAGACCCGTTTAAAATTTCTAATCTTTCCGTTCACTAATAACAATTACGATTCACGTCATAGCATTCTTATAGTTCGCGAGTCATTCAGGTGTCCTTTGCATACACAAACCTTTACTAATATTTCAGTACTTTGTTATTATTATTTTTTTTTTATTCTGGCCGTTAGTATAACTGATCACTGGGACAGCGGGATGTACTCTACCTCGTCTTGTTTGTGCACCTTTTTTTTTTTTTTTTTGATGGGGCCGTTAGTCCGGGATAAGAATTTGGGGGTGGGCTTTCCTTCTAGCGACTCTGGGGATCTTGAATGAGCTCTGTGCCCTGATTTCCACGTTTTTTTTTTTTTTTTTTATTTCCGGTCCGTAATTAAACCCGATAACTGGCCCAAATAGGATTAGATTAGAGTGGTTCCCAACATTTTTGAGTGTCATGCTCCACCTAATCAATTTGTTTGGCATCCTCGTGCCCCCTGTGGTGATATATAATTCTCATTATCCCGAAAGTGAATCCTATTCACGAGTAGGAAGCCTAACAGACCATCAACTTTGTTTAAACATTCTCGAATTGGTCTCCCTTAAGTCAAATTACGCGGACGACTCACGTTGGAAACCACTGTCACTAAACTCGACTGACACAGGAACGACCACCGAGATGGGGTCATTCCCGAATTAGGCGGGAACGCATTCCCACTTCCCCGCCCTCTAGAGACAGCTAAAAGGCCCTGGACCGGACGCCTCGGGAAGATTAAAGAAAATAAATGGTACCGAAGCATTTGTCGAACTCAGGGATCGGACATGTTAACACAAGTTGAATTTCGAGCCGTTTCTGTTAAAGCAGTTTCTCGTGTATTTTGTATCTTATATATTTTCTTTTTTCGTGTCTGAGAGAGAGAGAGAGAGAGAGAGAGAGAGAGAGAGAGAGAGAGAGAGAATCTTTTCTCATCATCTGAGGGGCTAACAGATCATCTCTGGAAGAACATATGAAAAGCAAACAGCTAACATTCTTGCCAGTGAAAAGGTCCCACATTATGTATGTATACGTGCATGCTTGTATTTCATATCGGCAGATCATATAGTACCCTTATATATATATATATATATATATATATATATATATATATATATATATATATATATATATATATATATATATATACATGTGTGTGTGTGTGTGTGTGTGTGTGTGTGTAAGTAATTACCGGGCGATGAAAACCCACTACTATCGTTGTTCTAAAGCCAGATCATAGTTTAGTGGATTCGAGAGTCAACGAGACTGTTGGCTTAATATTTGTGAATAAAAAAGCCACACGTGTATGTGACACTATATACTAGATATGTATGTGTGTGTGTGCGCGCGTTCATGTTGTCATAATAATCGAGAGTGTTTCCTTTGTAGAAGCAAGCGCTCGTATTGACTTCTTGTGTCACTAATTTCCTAATTCCGAGGCCAGATGGTGTATACGTTACCCGGAAGTGTGAGTGTACAAGAAGGTGCATGTAAGTGTTGAAGGAATTGTGAATTAAAAAGAAAAGTGAGCGTGAGAAGGGAGTTCGATATTGGAGTTGAACGCCAGCGATGACTGAACACTTTCGTACTCATTGTAAGACCGGCTTATTTTGTTTATACCATCTTTGGTAATGGCTTCAAATGAATGCATTTCATGCCACTATTATCAGCAATGACGGAAATTGAGGGCTAGAATAAAGGACAAAAACGATTCCATGTAGATGCCAAATGTTTGGGTAGTATTCAAGGGCAATTGCCATGATCTGAGATGCCGATTTTCGTATTATTATTATTATTATTATTATTATTATTATTATTATTATTATTTTATTATTATTATTATTATTATTATTCAGAAGATGAACCCTATTCATATGGAACAAGCCCACCAAAGGGGTCACTGACTTGAGGTTCAAGTTTCCAAAGAATATAGTAACAGAAAGTAATGAGAAACGTAACAAGACGCGATGACTTAGAGGAAAAAATCAATGAAGAATTTAAATAAAAAGAAGAAAATGTAAGTAAATGACTAAACTACAATAATTGTATAAGGCTAGCAATCCATTGAATCTTCGATGCACAAGAGCATACCAGCTGCTAATAAATTTTTGCTAATTGCATAAGTATTAGAAATCGAATCACTATAATGATCATTATCAGTTTTTTAGAAGAAAAATTGTCGATGTTTCTTAATAAAGAAAAAAAATCCAAGGTTTTCATATTATTAACAGTGGCAATGACGAGTGTCGCTACGATGCCAAATTCCTTAAACAAATCAATCAGCCAGCTACGAATCGTGCTGATAATTGTGGCTCAGGTAAGCCAGGATATCTAATTAGATTTCCTTATTGGTTAGGATTGTGGAGAATACTGTGCCCCAAAAAGTATGTGGATGTAGGTCTCTCTCTCTCTCCTCTCTCTCTCTCTCTCTCTCTCTCTCTCCATAAGAGAAACAGTTTAGATATAAAGACCCGATTGGGATCGTTTTTTCTTTTCATTTTTTTGCGAATTCTGTTCTCTGAAATTTTAATAAAACAGCAAAAAAATATATAAGCGTGTATTATATATTATATATATATATATATATATATATATATATTATATATATAATATATATCTATAAGGTCCCAATAATAGCTCAGTGGTTAACTCCTATCCTTAACAAAAAGAACCAAAAAGCCGCAGTCCGATCTCACGGCAGTTGCCGGGAGGGTTTGGGGTTTGGCGGAGACGTTGGTTGTTTATTTGTGGGTGCCATTACATGCAAAAAATTCAAAGTACCACCGCTGACCTAAACGGCTAATGTACCTGGTGGTTATTTGACTGTGATGGGTTGCCGCAGCTTTGCAGACAGGGGAGGGAGACTCAGGTTGGACAGGGATGATTTTTTACCGGAAGTGAACATCACGATGAGTTGAGTAAGTAAGTGATGGGGCACCGAATTATTGTAAGCAAGTGAAGGGGCACAGAGTTACTGTAAGCAAGTGATGGGGCACCAAGTTATTGTAATCAAGTGATGGGCACCGAATTATTGTAAGCAATGAATGGGGCACCGAATTATTTTAAACAATGAATGGGGCATCGAATTATTTTAAACAATGAATGGGGCACCGAATTATTTTAAACAATGAATGGGGCACTGAATTATTGTAAGCAAGTGATGGGACACCGAATTATTTTAAGCGATGAATGGGGCACTGAATTATTGTAAGCAACGGGGCATTGAACGATCATTTTAATCAAGTGACTAGTCACCGAATTATCATTGCAAGCAAGTGATGGAGCAACGAATTATCATTGTTAAAAAGTGATGGAGCCACCGAAATACTGCAAGCAAGTGGACGGGTCACCAGCATTTAGCCTATAGACATGTAAGTGAATAAACCAACGGATTGCCTTCGAATTAACACTGAGGTGGTTTTAGATGCTGACTCTTATGCTGTCCGCCATAGCAAGGTTTGGTTTCATGATCTGGTTATTTATAGACGTCTCGTCAACTAGGTCCCCTTGGAATTCGTTCAGACAGAACCTTAAACAGTTGTAATGAAGTGGACATCAAAGCGATACGATATTCTGTGTCAGTGTGTACTTTTATCGTTGATTAGAAATTCGAGGAAGTAATGGAGATTTTTCATAAGGAATTCATTCGTTGAAGGCAATATACTAACTAGTGAATATGTCAATAACCTTTCTACTCTCATTTTCCCTGTCAGCGCTGAATGACCTTATAGGTCCTACCGGTTGGACTCTGGCCTAAATTTTAAATTCCATTTTGGAATTGGCGCAGATAGGATCGTCTATGTTTTCATGGTGTGATCCTAGAATTGAGTTGAATTTGGAATTGAGTCCAAAGGCCTAACACTGGGACAAATGAGGTCATTCAGCGCTGAAAAGGAAATTGGCACTATGTATCAATTGTTAGGAGACGGTGGAAAGGAAGATGGAAGGAAGAGAATGTGGAAGGAGGTACAGTAAAAAGAATGCCAAGGGTTACACTGCAGCTAAGGGTCGAAGGCACGCTTCAAAGCAGAACCTTAAGTAACGCTTACAGTGGACCGCATGAGTTTCGCTGACGGCACTATTCCCCTACGGGTGTGATCTTAGAGAAAAAGTATATTACGAGTTCCATCGAGACGGCATCCGCGAATGATACGTGAACGAGATGTTTGAGAAATCTATTTTAATCCCCAGTTACGAGACTGCGATTTTATTGCTCCTTTTTCATAAATTTCGTAAGTCAAAATCCAAGATAATAATTGTCCATTGGACAGTTACTTTAGAAAATGTGTCGGTCTGTGTTCACATACAACACTTCAATTGTTGAATCGTGGGTGAGCTCTGTGTACAGACAACTTTGACATTAATATGTCTATAAATACGCATATATACACAGACAAACATATATCTATTATGAATTATATACATGTATACATATTCGACATAAGCGCGTACGACGTGTAGAATAATTCATAATCGATGCATAAAATTTACCGTGAATAAAATCACAAAGTATTGACGTGTATGTATACCGATAAGCGCGATATAACTGCGGCTTTTGTTGTCCTTCTCAGTCAGTACGTACCTTCATGGTGGGACCTATACTCTTAAGTGATTTCTTGTTGCACCTGTAATGATGTTGATGACCTCCGTTCTTGTGACGCCAGTTTGACGTACAATAATCAGTCAGTAGTTCCATCGTTGTCTCTCTCTCGTTTTCCTCAGCTTGGCCCATATAATATATATATATATATATATATATATATATATATATATATATATATATATATATACTATATATATATATATATATATATATATATATATATATATATATATAAAACTACTTTTTATTATCCCAACCGGCGTTGTACTTCAAAGGTTACTCATTGATTCTCCTCTCTCGGCGATTACGGAAAAAAAAAAAAAAGTGGTCCACCATTTTGGGTTGGTCCAGGCCAGCTGCTCTCTCTTTCTCTCTCCAAGACCGCTATTTTCACGTATGCTTCATACGCCATATAGTATATATATAGAATTTTATTAGTTTTCCCCAGTCTACGAATTCCTGTTCAATCTATTTACCTCGCATTTTGTTCCTCGGATTTCTCCCCCTCTATTTGTTTTTTGGTGTCCGTTCTGTGTGTGTGTGTGTACGTGTGTGTATGTGTATCTGTCTCTCTCCCCCCTCATCATCACAGGCGGGCGATCGATGGTTGGAACTCTCGGGTGGTCCTGAGTTGGGGACCACGCCAACTTCGCTTGTAATATCTGGTCGGTCTGTGCCTCCTCCTGTCTCTCTCTCTCTCTTCTTTTGTATCACTATTCCTCTCTTTCCTTTTAATCTCATGCACCGTCCCATTCCTATTCCTGTTTTCGTCAGCCGCGGCCGACATCCTCCTCTTTCGAGGATATTTTTGCGTATTCCTTAATTCTCTTTTCGGTTTTTCTTATTCTCGTCTTTCTTCAGTCAAAGAATCCACCATGTATATATATATATATATATATATATATATATATATATATATATATATATATATATATATATATATTGTGTCAAAGTCGGCCGTCTGTCCTTGTATTTAAACCATGGGCACAGGTTCGAATCCAGGCCGGGCCAGATTCCTGTGTCAGTTATAGACTTATAGTTTCCCTTTGGGCGAGTCATTTCCAACGTAGGTTGAATTAGGTATTCAATGATGCTTATATTCTTTAAAAAAAAAAGAAAAAAAAAAGCATGCGTGTAATACGTGAATTCATTTATACACAAACACACGCATGCATACTCATATACATATTCCATAGACCGGGTGCTTGCGACGTCAAATGAATTACGAAGCGGAACACTGTAGTCAGTCTCAGGGGTTCGCCTAAGATCTCCGCGATTTCCAGACAACTGTGAATCAAAAATAGATGTTTTTTTTTTTTTTTTTTTTTTTTTTAACTGACGAATATGGTATTCCGTCCATGCATGCCTTCATTTGTAATGCCGTCAGTGCACCCAAAACTGTAGGCATTACTTCAGGTTCTTGGCAGCGTCACCTCGGTCCCTTATAGTTGCAACGGCTTTCATTCCTGTTACTAGAACTCCGTTCATATTCTGTTCTTTCATCTGGCTTTCCACCCTCTCTAACAGCTGTTCTAACAGTGCAACTGCTCAAGGTTTTCCTCCTGTTACACTTTCCAAAAACCTTCTTACTGCCAATTTTCCTTTCAACGCGGAATGACCTCATAGGTCCCAGTTCGTGAAATTGGGAGTCCTTGAAGAAGTCCCACCCAATCCGAACCTTTTTAAATAAATAAAAAATAATAATAATTTTCTTACCTCAATTGTTTGCATTGGCTTGACGGTAATCCATAAAAACCAGTTAACCAATCGTTCAGAATAGTCATGGCCAATCTCTTCGACGTAACCGAACATTAAAGTACTAGAACACTGAAGTCAATCATTTTTAAAAATCAAGCGTAAAGCTCTTCTATGAGGTCTTGGAGCACACTGTTGGCCATGTCGTTCATCTACAGACCAAAAATGGTTCTTGGAGGTTTTCCGAAAAAAAAAATAAATAAATAAAATCGTATCAACAAGCGCGGGTGGAAAGATGTTTTATTTCCTTCCCAGATTATTCAGTGAAGAACGCATCCCAAAAGTCTCAGAGAACAGCGGAGTGTGGCCCGGTATGTTCGCGTCAGATTAGTGAATGTTTCAAGAGCAGTAGAATTCCTGTTCATGCAAATATGTCACGTGTTTGTAAAGGAAGACAAACACTGTGATAGTCTTATAGAGAATTCAACTAACACCATAATAGCGGTAGAGGTTTGAACTAAAAATCTGTTAGTTGTATTTCCAGTTAAGTTTCGTTTGTTTAAATAATTTTCTCTGCGCTTTGATAAAGATTCCCGTGACGCACGAAGGACCTCAGAATCCAAAAGGACTTTGTCAGTCACCTCATTGGGGATTGAAGCGGCCTCTCTGGACTTATTCGACCATCATTCGTAGGTATGTGAATATGCCGTCAAAGGTATGTTGACAGCCGAATATTAGTATAGATTAGTGCCAAGTCAGGCCCTAATTGACAGATATCTTACGGCA